>NC_056729.1:718888868-719018868 GCF_019279795.1 Protopterus annectens
TGGAGTGGAATAACTGTTGCTGTGCGCCACCCTGTGGGCACATAGCCTGTGGAGAGGCTGAGTTTAAACAGTGTGTTTAGCTAAGGGGTTAGTTCATCTTTGAGCTCATGTAGGACTCAGCCTGGGACGCCGTCCGGTCCCATTGATGCTGTGTTTTTGGCTTTGGAGAGGGCTGTTTTAACCTGAGTGTCTGTGATTTCAGGGGCACTACATTCCTCTGGTATAGTTATGGGTCCTTTTGGGGATGAGAAGGGGGGTGAAGTTTGCACTGAACCTGTCTGCAAGGATGTTGGCTCTATCGGTCGGTTCAGTGTATTGTGTGCCATTCTGCACTAACTCTGAGCAGATCTGAGAATTGCCACTTAGATTCTTGACATAGCTAAAGAATGCCTTGTGGTTATCTTTGGAGTCCATGGCAATTTTTCTTTCGAAGCTAGCCTTGGATGATTTTACGAGGGAACGTAGTTTCTTGCTGATCCTGATCAGGGATGTCTTCCCTTCTTGGGATTTTACTCTTTTCTGTACTAGTTTCCTCCTTCGCTTGTATAGCTTGTTTATGGTAGGGGTCCACCAGACTGGTTTCCTTTTCTTGGAGTAGTGAGTCTTGGTTTTGTTTGGGATAGCATGATCCATGCATTCTTGTAAGTGCCCATAGAGTGCATTAGTAAAGGATTTTGCAGCTTGGACAGTGTTATCCTTTAGCATGGGGGTTTGAAACTTCCCACTTCAGTCTTAAGTAACGTGAAGTTTGTTTTTGAAAAGTTTTTCACGGTGGTTTCTTTTACCGGCGGTAGTGGTGGAATGTGGATATCCAGAGTGATTAGTTTATGGTCAGATCTAACCAGCAAGGGGTTGACCTCCAGTATGGAACACCGGTCACCCATGTTGGTGATGACCAGGTCCAATATGTTGTCACTTCTGGTGGGGGTGTTGACCAGTTGATCCAGGGAGTTTGAGTTTATAAATTCTATGAAATGTTGGGCAAGGGAGTTTGTACTTGAGTAGTTCTCCCACTTAATGTCTGGGTAATTGAAATCACCCAATATCAGGGTGTTTGGTAGGACCTTTATGTTTCCCAGTATTTCCAGGAATGCAGAGTGGGGGTCCTGGGGCATGGTGGGTGATCTGTAGCAAGCTATAATTTGAATAGCAGTTTTGCCTGTTGTTAGCTGCACGTGGATGATCTCTGAAGCATCATGCTGTGCCATTAACCTGGAGGTGTGGTTATCCTTGATGAATATGGATACTCCCCCGCCTTTTGTATTTCATTCCGGGTTTTGTGGCCGAAATGTATGGTATGAGTTGTAGCCTGGTAGTGTGGGGGTGCTCTCTGGAGCCTTAAACCAGGTTTCTGTTACTGCACATCTATCGATTTTCTCCATACTGAGGAGTGCCTCAAGTGTGTGCTCATTGATATATTCCTGCTGTAAGGTTTTAGGAATTACCACATTTGGACTATTCATGATGATTCCATCTTCCATTGTGAGCTTGTCTCAGTAAGGAAAATACTGCTGAATATCAAGTGGTAAACTGATTTGTCTTGCTGGCCATCCATGACTGATAATGTTCTTCAGCTTCTGGAGAATTGGGTCTGAAGCTGTATGATTTCTCAGTTCATGAAGCCGTGCTGACGAAGAATTTCTGACTTCCATGACTTCAAAGGCTGTTGTTTCATTTTCATGCTGTTCTGCCATTTGCCTGGGTGCACATGACAAAGCATCAGCAAGGTACAAGTGTTTGCCCTTTTTGTAAACAATATTGAAATTGTACTTTTGCAATTTTGACATCATGCGTTGCAGTCGAGCTGAGGCTGCATGGATTGGCTTTTTCAAAATTATCACTAGTGGTTGGTGATTAGTCTCTATTTGGATAGGTCTGCCATAAATATAATCATTGAACGTCGAACATGCAAACACTACTGCCAAAAGTTCTTTCTCTGTGCATAATGCATCTCTTTTTGAGTTAAAGTTCTTGAGACATAGGCTACTGGTATGCCTTCTTTGAAAACACGCTGCTCCAAGGCCGTAGTCTGAAGCATCACAAGAAAGAATTACTGGTTTGTGAACATCATAATATCTCAATGCGGATGGACTGGCAATTTTCTTTTTCAGGATATAAGATGCTCTTTGGTGTTGTTCCATCCATGACTAGTGTATATTTTTGAACGTCAACACATGTAATGGTGCAGAAAGTTCACTTAAGTCAGGGATGAACTTTCTTATGTAGTTGACCATACCTAAAAAATGTAAACAAATGACCCAAATAAGTAACTTCTTTCAGCTTGAATTTACAGTTCTGAGGATTTTAAGATTTTCTTCACATGCCAGTCTAGAACTTTCCAGAGATTTCTTTCATGTTCGTTTTCACCATTGTCTCCAACAATAATGTTGTCTACTGTAATAGCACATGGATAACCAGAAAAAAGTGTTCCATAGCATTTTGAAGGATTTCACTGGCAGAACTGATTCCAAATGGCATTCTCAAAAATCTGTGTCTACCAAATGGTGTACTGAATGTAGTTAACAATGAAGATTTGTGATCCAGCGAAATTTGCCAAAAAGAGCTTTTTGCATCTAAGACTGAGAAACAGTGGAATTAGGCATGAGGGCAGCTACCTCTTCTACTGTATGCCATGGATGATGAGGATACTTAAGTGCTTTGTTTAAATCTCTTGGATCAATGCATATTTGGATATCATCTGAGCTTTTCCTATAAGTTATGACCATGGAGATTACCCATTCAGTCAGTTCTTCTACCTGAGGATGGACACCTATATGTACCATTTTGTCTAGTTCTGCTTTTACTTTACTCTGCATTGCTACTAGAATCTTCTGTGTGGGTCTGACAACTGGACTTACTTCATGTTTTAACTTCATGGAAGATGTGACTGGAAGTTTACTAAGCTTGTCTTTGAAAATATCAGCATATTCACTAAAATAGTCTGTGTAAAACTATAACTTTTGTTCATACTTATATGGTGAACCTCTTTATTAAATGAAATCATTCCTATTCTCAGACTGTCTTTGAGGCTTAACAGTGAATGCATGTGTCTTTTGTCTACATAAAACTGCAAGTCATACCTGTTTCCAGCAGAATGGCATGAAAGGACTAGTGCACCATCATTTTGAATCTGTTCACCACCATAAACAGCTAGTTTTCACACTTTGCTGAACCAAGTTTTCACCAGCTTTTACTCCAGCAAACATTTGTGCTGATATAACATTGCACTTGGATCCAGTATCTACTTTAAGCTCTACAGGTTTCCCATTAATTTGTTCAGTGTGAAATGTTTAACTCTTTGCTGACAACTGATGATCAACTGTAGTAACTGTTTCATCAAGCACAGAGACACCGTCAACATAGAAAGCTTGCTCACAGCTTTTGGAGTTTGCTAAATTCTCGATATGATTTACTTGTGTCTTTGGATATTCTCTTTTAATATAAATCTGCAACTTGTGAAGCTTTTAGAAATTATTCCATTTTTTGCATTTATGACATTGCTGACCAAACGCTAAGCACTTTTCCTGTTTAGGTTCATGAGTGCCTCCACAATTGTGACAGTTAACAATGAGGTCGGATATGGCTCCCTTTGGTTTATATTTCTTTTCCATCTTAACTTTCTGCTGTACCCTGTCAACATTCTCACTGGAAGATACTTCAAACATGCTGTTCTCATTCGTAAGCATATTTGTATGTTTTTCTGTAAGCTCAAGTATTTAACAAATCTCAATGGCTTTTTTCAATGTTAATTCACTATCTTGAAGCAAAATCTTTCTCACTACATCATTATTAGCACCACATACAAGATGGTCTTTTATCAACTCACCTCTAAGATTACCAAATCTTCATGATTTTGCTTTATTTCTTAAATCAGTAGTATATGCAGGAATAGTTTCACCAGGCTTTTGATTTCTTATGTGTAATTTATCCCTTTCCACTGTAATATTTGTTTGAGGATTACACATTTTTCTAAATTTATATTTTAAGCACTCAGTGTCTTCCAATGTTTCAGCCTATATTGCAATATGGCGGTTCTCCCCCTCCCCTGCATATACAGCAGGTGCATACCCAAATGAAAGTTCTCACTCAATGGCTTCTGAGCCAGCTAAATTGAGAAGTATAAATACTTTTGTACATGTGTCTTTATCAGAAAATGTAGCCTGTATGAAAATATATTCTTGCTCAAACACTCGCCAATTCTCTGCAATATTATTATCAAAGCAGCGGTTCAGGTCCGTGATATCCCTCTGCTGTAACAACAAATTTCTTTCAAATATAAGTATAGACCTAGAAGTAAAAAAGATATAAAAAAGATACTAATAATGCCCTATATAAGCATACAATAGACTGTAATAAAGCTATGTTCCTGTTTTTTGTACTAGAAGTTATCCCACAAGAAATTAGAGGAGGTGATTGGGAAAATATAATTGAAGTTAGAGAATTATACTGGCAGCTAGTATTAGAAGCTAGCAAAAAGCCAGGATTAAATGAACATGTTTCTATGGTTCCTACATTAAAATTAAGAGCAGCTAGATTATGAATAGATTTATATATTATTGACAAAAATATCTAATTTTAATATATATTTTTAATAAATTTAAATTAATTTTTAAAAGGTTTCACGAACTAATGTAAGTTTTTAGAGGAAGTGTATTAGTGGAGATGAGTGAAAATATGTAGGTTGTTCCTTAGCTGGTTTTAATTAATAGTTCCATTATGTATTAGGAATGTATAACACTTGTACCTAAAATACCTGATGGTGTCATTTAGATACATGTTAATTATGGCTTGTATATCTGGTTTTAAGTATATTAAGTTTTTTTAATATATTTTTGTATAGATAATAGAATTTTTATGTTTTTAGAAGGAGTATATGTAATAATAATGATGCATTTTATTACTGAATAGGTTTGTGGTTATATCAGAAAAGCATGTAATTTGTACATTACGCCACTAGATGGTACCTTTTAGCTATTTAGCTATTTTATTATATTATTTACTGTGTCCCTGAATTAGGGTATAAATTTGCTTTTTTAACAGAATAGCATGTAATCTGCACAATACGCCACTGGATGGTGTTATTTAGCGATTTAGCTATTCAGCTATATCTATGCATTGTGTCCTTGAATTTGTTTACAGTTTTATATGAAGCTGAGTGAAGCTTCGTTAAATAAGTAAATGATTTGGTTTAAATATGGTGTATAAACATTTCCTGCAGCATTGTGTTCTTTCAAGATATTGTTTTTTTGAAAATATTGATCTTAAAAAAATATCTAAGGTAGAATGAATTAATAATTAAATTGTATTCTCATGCATTTGGAGATGCTCAAATGGTTGTATAAATGTATTTAATCATCCAAATTAATTTGAAAGGACTTCAGTTAATTAAGCGGATGCATTGGTTGGTTAGGTACTGTCACAAGACTATATAAAATAAGAGTTTGAATATTTCTAGTATGCTGATGAAGTTACATTTGTGATGAAAAACGCAGAGAAGTAGTTCAGCGTTTCTTTGTGGATTTTAGTGTTTTAGTGGTTGTCGGATACAATAAAGTCTATTCCTGTTACTCGTGGCTCCTAGTGCTTCTATTCCTTGTTGTAGTGAAGTAAATTTGTTTGAGGCACTGTGTCTTCCAGCCGTTGGTTTGGTCAAGTATAAATACTTTTGTACATGTGTCTTTATCAGAAAATGCAGCTTGTATGAAAATATATTCTTGCTCAAACACTCGCCAATTCTCTGCAATATTATTATCAAAGCAGCAGTTCAGGTCTGTGATATCCCTCTGCTGTAACAACAAATTGCTTTCAAATATAAGTATAGACCTAGTAGTTATAATTATGCCCAACTGCACAAAAATCTCGCCAAAAATGATTTATTTTAACATTGCAGATACCTCAAACACTCCGGTCACTTCAGACACTTCGAAAAATCTTAGTTATTGTGAAAAACATTGTACATTGTGAAAATGTTCAGATATTTTAGCTTTTTTGAACATTTTAAATACTTTGGAGATTATTTCAAACCCTTAATGATTATGTCACCATTTCGAATATCTCAAAAATTATTTTGAACACTTCAAATTCTATGCCATATGTTTGGCAACTGAAAATCATTTAAAATGAATTTAAGTACCTACGAATAACTGCTGACTTGTTTGCATGTTTAAGCCTGGATATTACGCCACTTCTAGCTGTGTGTCTCATGGTTTCTGAGCCGCTTCAACTTTGGATCCCACTTCTGACACCATGTCGCATGTCTCATGTATTTAAATGAGACAGTAAGGCATGAGATGGGTTCAAGTCATTTATTGTACATAATCGCATCAGGAGCTGTAACAAGAACATATACCTTGAACTTTGTATATTTACTGACACACTCATTACTTCTAACACTCACATGTGCATCTCCATTCAAGCCTGCACTCACTCTGAATTACTATACAAAATGGCACTGACCTCCCACATGCTCAGTAACATATATGCACATGCTCTCAGACTATGGTGGCAGACTAGGTGGAATATACACAATGATCTACACTAACCCCTTTCATGTATACTTTCCCTGCTAACATTGGACTCCCTATATTTCTGTGGTATCACTGTAGTTGTTCTGTTTTTATTTAGGAGCTGACGAACTTGCATTGGATTCTACAACCAAACCTCTCAACCTCCTAGTGCAAGAAATCTGGACAAAAGCCTAAAATAATGGGGGGGCAAAGGCCCAACAATAGGGACAGATTTTAAAATATTGTTCTTATAAACATAAATTAAAGAGGTCATGTTAAAGTGCATTTTCTGAAGCATATTAAGTCTGAAATTCGATTACCTGTTGTTATTCATTAACTTTATTACCCAGAGATTTTGCCAGAAAAAAACACAAATTTTATGATAAAGAGATCAAATATATAAAGCAAAAATCTGGACATTCTGCAAAAATCTGGACACTTGAGAGGTATGTCTATGGCAGGTTTTTTTTTTGATAAAACACATTACTGTCATGGTAATATATGCATGATGTGATAGAACTATGCTGTACCACTGGTTATCTTTAGTTTGTGTTTTACCTTCTATCCATTTTGTAATAATTTTACTCTTGTAATGTTCATTACAATCTTGTCTGCACTTGCAGTTGGTCATCCTACAACACTACTCTGCCCAAGTAAACACATGTAAATCAAGTTAAAAATAAATAAATATATATTTAAAAAAACACTTTTTTAGCAATTATGGCTTATTGGTAAATTGAATAAGATTGTCATCAGACTGATGCAGTCTGCCTCAGATGCCAATCAGCAAGTGTTATTTTATACATGTTGTTAAATAAGAGAAATAAGCCGGAAAATACAGTGATGTCATATTACAGGTCAAAGAATGTTTTAGTGCCATCAAAGAAAACACTGAGATGATGTTTTTTCAATATGTCTGCAACATGTAGGATATTTTATTTATGAGTTGTCAGAAAAAGTGTTCTCTTACTACAAATGATATGAGCATTGAAGCATGATTATACAGTTGATGTTCCCTAATAAACGTTATCTTTTTCTTTTCTCCTTAGCTTCAGCCTGGATCCTGTAACTTGCTTTCAGTTTTCTCACTGGTACGGCCTCACATTGACTTTACTTTCCACGGAATCTTGTCACACATCAACACTGTTTTTGTACTGAGGAGCAAGGTAAGACATAGCAAAGGCCAAAATCTATACTTCTCATGAAGTACTGTGATTTTATATTAATACTATATTAATATTTACTATATATAGACATGTTAATTGATTCTCTGATAACCATAAAACAATTCAGGTTGAGATCTATACCAGCACTCATTGCATACAAGGAAGAAGAGCTAATCCTGGATGAGAGCATGTCATGTTATAGGAGGCCATTTCAGCGAACACAAAAAGAGTGAGTGCTGTTCATCAAAATTATTTTTGCTGACAGTGGAGTTTGTACAACCATGGAGTTGACATATATAAGACGGCCAGGGTTAAATTGTTCACCAAAGGTAGTTTTGGTGAATAGTTGTGTTCTTTTCCATTCGCCGAAATTACCTTTAATGACTCAACATGAATCCATCCTGGATAGGGTACTATCCATCACAGAATGTACACACACACACACACACACACACACACACACACACACACACACACACACACACACACTCACGCACACACACACACGCACACACACACACACACACACACACACACACACACGCACACACACACACACACATTCACTCACTCACTCACTCACTCACTCACTCACTCACTCACTCACGCACTCACTCACGCACACATGCACACACGCACACATGCACACACACACGCACACACACACACACACACACACACACACACACACACACACACACACACACACACACACACACACACACACACACACAACACATGGCACATACTCCTTTATGCAGGTTGTCACTGAGATGTAAAGAAAAGTGGAGTATGTGACACACACACACACACACACACATACATTGCACTGTAGTCTCTGCACTTAACAGTTAATGCTAGGTATACACAATAAACACACACACACACACACACACACATTGCACTGTAGTCTCTGCACTTAACAGTTAATGCTAGGTATACACAATAAACAATGAATTCCTGCTACTATGCATTGCAAATAAATTTATAGATTTTTTTTTCCTATATAGTTTCTTCCTATTCTTAGTGATTATGTTCCTTTATCAGTACTTTTTAGGTTACTAGTGTCTGTTTTATGTGGCATATATCGATTCCTTATGGTTTATTGTTTTAAATGTTTGAAGGAGTTAGATATTTACAAAGATTACTTTAAAGCCATGCTAGTGGTTCTTGTGCTGTACTGTATTACCAGTTTTTTTTCCAGTCCACAGATTTTATATTGAGGTAACTTCTAATGTTGTTGAATGGTACATGCTTGCTGGAGTTCTTCTCTTGTCTTGTGTTGGCTTTTGCCAGACAGTTATTTTGTACATCATTATTGAGTGATTCCAGTCTCTGTAATCTTTTGAATACAAACTCAGAAAAACAGCAACTGTAACTCTAAACCATAACATTAATATTAAGTGCAAGTCATACCCCAACTCTAACAGTAAATGCACTGACTTTCACAAGTGTTAAAGCAATCACATTTAACAAATTGCATTTCTTTTGGTGAATTATTCACTCTGAGTTCAACCAAAATATTCACTCATGATGCTGTTAATTAATTAAATCTTAAGTGAATCTGTCATACTGTATGGAATGTCTGTTTCACAAGAGACTGTTTGCTGATGTGGTAGCCATCTTTGCTGCAATAACTTCATTCTATCAAACTGTGTTTGTCATTAACTTAATAAGAAGTACTGCTTGTTTTGATTTTTTTTCTGGTGTTTCAGAGATGTAATAACTGTTAGAAATTCTGTAAATGAAAATTTACATCTTGGGTAGTCAATCTTCTTCTTCTTCTTCGTCTTCTCTTTTGGCTGTTCCCATTAAGGGTCACCACAGCAGATCACCTGTTTCCATTTCTTCCTGTCCTCTGCATCTTGCTCTGTCACACCGACCACCTGCATGTCCTCTCTCACCACATCCATAAACCTTATCTTAGGCCTTCCTCTTTTCTGGTTACCTGGCAGCTTCATCCTTAGCATCCTTTTCCCAATATACCCAGCATCCCTCTTCAGCACAGGTACAAACCAACGCAATCTCACCTCTCTGACTTTGTCTCCAAACCGTCCAACCTGAGCTGACCCTCTAATATATTGATTCCTAATCCTGTCCATAACAATAAAGTGACGTGTTTCAGTATTCTGCTACTTTCCTGTTTTGGATGGTCAGTCAAAGTAAGCATTTTTTTGACCCTGTAGCAGCTGGACTATTAGCTGCTGGCCAGTGGTCCTTCTCAGTCAGGGACCTTCCTGCTTAGTCTAACCTCCTCTGCTCTGGAACCCTCCATTTCTGATGGAAGAAGTTACTTTCTATGAGCAGATCAAGGAGAAAGAGAGGAGGGTAAAGCTTCCTGGCTACAGCATATTTCCCTCTGCCATGAAATTTAACTGTGTAAGGCCTTTGGATTTCCCAGGCACACTGAGTAACATCACAAAGCATGTTTTCAGTGATGTTGCTAGAAAGTCATGCCTGCCTACATGGGGCTGTACTCCTGCTTTGCTAACACAAGTAATAATTAACATCTGCCTTTTGTCACAGCTTCAGTCTTGTCAGTGAAAAATGTAACACGGGCCACATGCAGCACATCCCCATACTGTCATCTTTATATGTCTAGGTCAGTAAATGAGCCTAGGTGACCTGGGTTGCTGTATGAGTTTCATCACTGAGCACCACAGAACGCGCTGAAAAACATTTTAATCTAAGTCTATTATCCTTTACATTGATGCTAAGGAGTATGTTGTGTGTACTTTCATTAAAATTCTTATACTGCAACAAATGAACAAGCAGTGATTCTGTCATAAATTCATAAGTACTTATGATGCAGTTAAATGTGTTGATCCTAAGAAGCCCAGCCTTATACGATCATAGGATCATAGGAAGTTACTAGGCTATTGGCCCTGAGGCCCTTACAAGCCTAGCCAAGAATTTAGTCCATGCTCCAACAAGTCAGCACCCTATGTCACTGTCCAGCAGGGACAGAGGTGGAATCCCAGGGGTGAATTTTCTATTCCCCATCCACTTATTCAGGTTGCGCTTAAAAAGGTTTAATGAGGTACTCTGCTTTACATGGAGAGAGAGTCTGTTCCACAAAAGGGGGAGTCTCTGGGACACAAATCTGTCCCACCAACAAGTCCTATTGATGTCACAGACCAGGTTGAGATCACCCGTGTGGGCTACTCGAGTGGAGCTTGACTTGCAGATATGCAACAGTCCCATCAGGCCGGGGTCTGAGATAGCTTTATATTCCAGACAGAGGTCACCTTTGAGGAGTCTGTAGGAGACTGAGTAGAGGTACAGGGCTTTTAGTTGACCAAATTAAACCTCAAATGCACTCTCTCTCGAGGCACTCCTAAAAATGGAGAACACCTATGTCTGTGCAGTAACTAAGACCTGGTTCAAGACTCTAGAGAGCACCCCTGCAATTCCAGGCTACAACTCTTACCACACTTTTCGGCCACCAAACCAAGACTGAAACACTAAACGTAGAGGAGTGTCCATATTCACCAAGGATATTCATACCTCCAGGCTAGTTGCCCAACACAATGCATCTGAAATTCTCCAGGTGCAACTAACACTAGGTAAGACTGCAATCCAAATTGTAGCTTGCTACAGATACCCCACCATGCCCCAATATTCTCACTACACCTTTCTAAACATACTGGAAAATATTAAGATACAACCAAACTCCCTAACAGTGGGTGATTTCAACTATCCTGCCATTAACTGGGAAAACTACTCGGATACCAGCACCTTTTACCAACGGTTCTTGGAATTCATAAATTCCAACGCCCTGGATTAACTAATCCATTGTCCCACCAGGGGCTCCAATATCCTAGACCTGGTCATTACCAACATGGGAGATAGATGCTCCACACCAGTGGTCAACCCCTCATTGGTCAGGTCTGACCATAAGCAAATCACCCTTGACATCCACATCCCACCCCCACCCCCCAGTAAGGAAACCTCTCCAAAGCCAACTTCATGCTACTTAAATCAGAAGTGACAAACTTCATGGCACCCATGCAGATGGGAGCTGAAATTTCAACTGCTGAATCCTACACTAAGGCACTGTACGAGCACATCCACTCGTGCATGAATTGTGCCATCCCAAACAGAACCAAGACACTCTCCTCCAAAAAAAGGAAGCCAATCTGGTGGTCTCCTGCCATAAACAAACTATACAACAGAAAGAAGAAACTGTTGCAGAAAAGAGGAAAATCCCAGGATTCAAAAAACTCCCTTACCTGCCTCAGTAAGAAGCTGAGATCCCTCATAAAATCCTCCAAAGCTAGTTACGAAAATAAAATTGCCAAAGATTCCAAAGACAACCACAAGGCATTCTATAGTTATGTCAAGAATCTAAATGGCAATGCTCAGATCTGCTCTGAGCTACAACAGAATGGCATTAAGTATACTGTCCCAAGGATATTGCCAATATCCTGGCAGATCAATTTAGTGCCAACTTCTCCCACCTCTCACCCCCTAAAGGGCCCATCTCAATACCAAAATATTGCCAAATTCCGATAATTACGGCCACACAGGTAGAAACCGCACTCTCTAAAGCTAAGAATACAGCATCCATGGGACCAGATGACATCCCGGGCGGTGTACTACATAAACTACAAAATGACCTGGCACCTCACCTAAGCATCATGTTTAATCATAGCCTCACCTCAGGCTTCATGCCCATTGAGTGGCGCACAGCTACAGTTATCCCACTCCACAAGGGGAGGGGGGGGGTCCACCTTGGATCCTGGGAACTACCGTCCCATCAGTCTGACGAGCCTGATAGCAAGGGCATGGAATGCATTATCATGGAACTTATAAACAAAAACATTGGCAACCTTCAGACACTGGACCCCACACACTTTGGGTTCATGAAGGGCCGATCTTGTCTCTTGAACCTGATTGACTTCTTCGAATCAGTCTCCAGAGCTGTGAATGAGGGTAAGGTGGTCCACACAGCCTATCTGGACCTCTTCAAGGCCTTCAACACCATCACCCACTCTGGAATCATAAATACACTTACTAAGCTGGGTATAAATCCCTATATCACTCAATGGGTTGTCAACTGGCTTACTGACAGAACAGAGACTGTAAAAGTAGCCGATTCCAAATCCAGCTCCAGACAAGTGACAAGTGGAGTACATCAGAGTTCAGTCCTGGGACCACTCTTGTTTGGCATCTACTTCTCTGAAGTACAGGCCAACACTAAGGGATTCTGGCTAACAAAGTTCACAGATGACTGCAAACTGGGAACCATTACTGAATCCTCAAATGATGAGGATATTCAACAAAAGGGCCTTACAGAAACATATGCTTGGTGCCAGAGCCATGGGTTCAAGCTTAATGCCAAGAAATGTATAGTTAACCCCTTTGAGAAAAAACATGTACCCATGAATTACCACATAGGTTCCCGTACACTAAACACTGAAAGTGTGATGAGAGACTTAGGGACACAGGTGGACAGTTGTCTCACCTTCGATAACCACACCGCCACAACAGTCAGGAAATCCTTCTATGTGGCGCACCTCATCACTAAGGGCTTTTCATCCATAAAAAAGGAGGTAATTTTCCCACTGGACTCACCCCTCATTAGACCCATTATAGAGTACAATGCCCAGTTTGGTATGTACCTCGCAAGACATCTGCAACAGCTGGAAAGGCCGTAGAAATACCTCACTAAAAGAATCACAGGCCTAAAGCAGATGCCATATGCTGACCATCTAAAAAAACTCCAGCTATACTCTATGGCATATCTTCTACTCAGAGGCGATCTCTGCTTAACATACAAGGCCATGTCAAACCCTGAACTTTTGGACATGCTCCACTTAAAGAAATCCCAATCCCTCAGAGCCACATGCTCCAGGCATCTAAACCTTGTCATCACAATGAACAAAACATGCTGGAGTGATAGGTTCCTGGCCCAGAGACTCCCCATACTCTGGAATAAACTGCCCATACATGTCAAGCAGGGCACCTCCTTGGCCTTCTTCAAAAAGAACCTTGACGATTGGATGTGAGATAGGAAATTCACCCCGGGGATCACATCAGTTGTCCTGCTAGACAGGGGTCCAGGGAAGTAAATAGTGTGGGAAGAAATATCCGGGGAATTGTTTGGCTAGGCTTGTATAGGCCCTAGGGCTGATAGCCTAGTACCAACCTATGAACCTATGAACCTATAAAGATGTTTGAGGCCCTGGATTCTCCAGGAGAGGAACGTCTGTGGTCTCACCAGCTGCCACATGTGCTTTGTGAGGTACATGCAGAAAGAGGCTTTGTACTCAGTAATGGGTCTTATAAGGGAAAAATACAGGGATGTTATGACCACCTTGTCCCTAGATGAGATACTCTTACTAATGAGGGGGCCATGTAGAACCTTTCTGTACAATAGAGTCAATATGGTGGTCAAAAGTCAGTTTGCTATCAGTCTGGGTGCGCAAGTCCCTCATGACTGATTGCATGCTTAGTGCCTTATTATCAATGTGATAATTTGTGGGGATGTCACTCTCCCCAAAAGGGATGATGATGCATTTTTTGGCATTCAATTTGAGGCCATGTTTCTGGCACCAGTCATTTTTTGGGTTAGACCCTCTTAGAGGATGTCCACATCACTAGGGGAATTGATGACAGTACCCAGCTTGCAGTCATCTGCAAACTTGGTCAGCCATAGACCACTAGATTTGGCCTGCACCTCTGAGAAGTATATCCCAAACAACAGAGGCCCCAAGACTGATCCCTTGGGTACACCACTTGTTACGGGTCTGCTACTTGAGGTGGCTTCCCCTATTGTGACTAGGTGGATTCTATCAGTGAGCCAGTTTGCTACCCATCTGTTTACATATGAACTGATGCCTAGTTGAGAGTTTATCTATTATACTTGAGTGGGGAATAGTACCGAAGGCTCTGACCAGGTCAAGGTAGGTGGTGCACCCCATCTTCCCCTCATCTATGGCCTTGGTGACTGTCTCAAAGAAGGTGACCAAATTTAACAGGCATGACCTCCCCTTGACAAAACCAAACTGTGTGAGATCAAGTGTCTAGAGGTTGCCAATGTCCTTGTTAATGAGGTCCATAATAATCTGCTCCATGGCCTTGCAGATCAGGCTAGTTAGGCTGATGGGTCTATAATTTCCTGGATCGGTGGACTCTCCACCTTTGTGCAAAGAGATGACAGTAGCTGTCCTCCACTCAGCTGGGACAAAGCCGGTACTCAGGCTTTGGTTGAATAGGGTGCCTAATGGTGCTGCAAGTTCCTGCCTGAGTTCATTTAGGATGCAGCCTGGGATGTTATCGTGTCCCATGGAGGCTATTATTTTTGCCTTTGAGAGGGCAGTGATTACTTGCTCCCTAGAGATATGGGGGGGGCAGGTACTGGGGATGTCCTGTTTTACTGATGGGTGGAGACAGAGGAGTGACATTTTCATGGAACCTGTCTGCCAGCAAGATGGCTATATCTACAGAGTTTGTGTATGGTCCTTGACCTCCAGTTCTGAGCAGATCTGGGTGCTTCCCATGAGATTGTGGACATATGTGAAGAAAGTCTTATGATTGTTTTTATTATATGTGGCCAGTTTGGACTCGAAGTTTGCTTTGGAGGATTTCACTAGTGCCCTTATTTGTTTGTTCAGGCTAAGCAGAGATTGCTCTAATTAGACACCTGCTCCTTCTTAGTCCTGGACAGCAATTTTTTTTCCTTTTATTATAGAGTTTGTTTATTGTATATGTCCACCAGACAGGTTTACTCTTCTTTGAGGAGGATGATTTCATCCTGTCTAGTATTTTTGATTCCATGCAGTTATATAAATGCTCATATGGTACTTTGGTGTAAGTTTGGACATATGTGCCAGTTTCTGTGGAGAGGGAGGGGCTGTGAAGCTGTTTATACCTTTCCTCAGGAGGTTGACATCAGCTATGGAGAAGTTTTTTTGTTTGACCTTAGCTGTGGGGGGGGGGGGTTGGGGGAGATGTTGACTTTGAAAGTGACTGCTTTGTAGTCAGATCTTACCAGAGATGATGACACTGTAAGAATGCTGCAGTGATTACTCATGTTGGTTAATACCAAGTCCAAGATATTTTCACCTCTTGTGGGGGTGTCAACCAACTGGTCCAAGGCATTTGCATTGACAAACTCAAGCAATCTCTAGGCATTTGTGTTTTAGCATGAGTATTTCCTCCAATCTATGGTTGGATAGTTAAAGTCGTCCAGGGCCAGGGTAAAGGGTTCAATCTTGATAGATTTGAAGAGGTCCAGATAGGTGGAGTGGGCATCTTGTGTCAGGGCAGGCCTGTAGCTAGCTATGACCTGAATAAGGGTCTTGTCAATTGTTAACTGCACCTTACAGTTCCAGTTTTAGCCTGTATATTTTGCATACAAATAACTGAAAGACAGACCAAAAAAACAATATTATGGGGCATTTATATTTATCCCCTGTCCATGAGGGACTGGTTGCTAAACAAGGGGTGAATGTGTGGTTACCCAACCATTAATTCAAATTACATTTGAGTGGAGTAAGAGAAGTACTTTTTGTTTTGTGGAATAGAAGGCAGTTCCAAAGAAGCAGTGTTCTCTGTGGTACATACCTATCCCTTCAACATGTTCTATTTCATTTGCAAGAGACTGAGATCCCTTGAGTGGGTGTTTATGATACCATTAGACTTGCAAATAAATAACAGGTCTGACAGAATAGGATATTTTAAAGCTCTGTATGGAACAGAAGGCACAGGTTGTCTTTCAGTAACCTGCATTCTACTAAGAAGTGGGACAAGGCTCTGAGACAGTCTGCATAGTTTATCGATTTAGGCCCTTTATTTTTTTTAATGCGAACGTATTGTGGACATTCCAGTTGTAATAAGTGTTAGGACAGGCATGTACTGAATGAGGTATGATTCCCAATGATAATCCTAATGAGTGCTGAGTACAGTGGAACAATTACATCCCTGGACCTAAATGCAATACATTTACATACAGGCTATGCACTGATAAAGGACTTCATAATAAAAATGGGTATGAGATGCGCAAAGGACAGTTCATTGTTGATACAGGCCCAGATCCCAAGCTACAGGATCAATTTTCAGGAGTGTCTTGTCTATGTGATAGTTCCAAGGGGAGTAATGCTTGCTGAAGGATATGAATATACACTTCTTGGCATTTAGTTTTAGTCCATGGTTTTGACACCATAGAAAAGGCCGTCTTTGAGGATCTTGTTGTCCTCTGGAGAGTTTACTTAACATCTTGTCAAACTGCTTTTTTTTTTCTTTGTAGTTGTCTCCTTAGATAGAAGACTGTGGGAGTAATCCCACCTAAAGTACTTTGTATGGTTAAAATTGTACTAGCTCCAGAGAAGAGCACTCAAAAATGTTAGTATGTTTACACGAGGTCAAGTGAGGAAAATCTAAATGAATGTAATGCATGCAGGGGCATAAAAATGTATTTGAAATATCAACAAAGTATGCAAGGTTGGCACTTTTCAGAAGAAAATGTGTAGAAGACAAGTTACTCAGAATCACAAAATAGAGGAGGGATAGTTCAGAATCAATATTATGTGCAGACTTTCTAACTGAAATTTGATAGGTTCCCAAAACAGTTGTTCAGTGTCCAGGGCCATTAGCCTATTACACACCTATGAACCTATGAACCGATAACAGAATAAAAAGTTCTGGAAGAATTTAAGGTGGCACGTGACACATATAATGAAATTTTAGAGATGATTCAGTGATGTAGCAGCAAATCTTTGTGCCCTGGGACACACTCCACATAGTGGGTAAAAATAGTCATCCAGAGAAAATATGACATAACATCATCAAGGATACAGTTAGTCAGAGGGTCCAGGGAAGGTCATTTATAAATATAGAAAACAGAAGTGTCCCTAGAATAGAACTCAGGGGAACTCCTGTGTGCAACATACTAGTAACATTGTGTTTGCCAGGACTAACTAATCTGAGGGTTCTGTATGAAAGATAACACTTGAGCCTCTGCAAAACATTGTTAGAGAACCCAGTACTGGCCATTTTATCAAGGAAAAAGAGTGGCCTGTGGTGTGATAAGTCATTTCATGGTTAAGGAATATAGTGTCAGTATACCATGTTCTATGCTGAAGTAAATAAGATCTGTAAATATTGATTGCATTTGTTGACCGGAATAGTCAGACTGGGTAAAAGACCCCTTTTCAGCAGCATCACAGAGAGGAAATCCACATCAAAGACAATACACGTAAATGACAAAGCTAAGTGTTTTACAGTGGAGAATGAGCATTATAGAAGTGGTTAAATAATTGTACAAGGTATGACAGTGAGCATTTCAAATGCAGTTAAAGTGCAGTTCCAGACCAAACTATTTAGATAAATAGTTGAAAGATAAATTTATACTACAATACAAGTAAAGCATTTCTAATGTTATACATAAGCTTGACAGTTTGGACAATAACAACTGTGATTCTAATCAGTTGGAAGGTAGATTTCCTCAGTAAGGTAATTAGGTATTCACAGGTTAAGCAAGAGTAACAGAGTAGAGCAAGGTGGTCGGGGTATAATTACAGGTAGGAGAATGTACGAAAAATGTAACAGATGAGTTCTAGTGACTGTGTGGAGAATTTAGCAGAGGTCAAAGTAGTAAGGTGTGAGAGAGGGGGGAGAGAGGGAGTAAAAAGAGGGGATGACCTGGTCTGGCTGGGCTATATTTGAGTAGCAAATCCAAGATTCTTATAGGTTGGATTTTAAAAGGGACTTGATGGTTTTGTGGTTTTGTACTAGTTTGATACACATTGGAGTTGAGTCCCAAACTTTGGCTGGATAGTTACAGAAAAGTGCTTCTCCAAAGTTGTTATTAGATTTAGAGACGACTAGTAGAAGCTTACTTGTGGATCTTAAGGATCTAGGTGGGGAGTCAGGTTGGATAACTGCAGATAAAGATGGGCAGTTTTTGGTTGAATAGATAACCTTGTGGATGATTGTTAGCTGGGTGTGGGCTAAGAAACGGTGCAATTTTAGCCAGCTAAGTTGTTCGAGAGATAAACAGTGATGGGTTCAATATTGGTGGTTGGTAGCAAATGTGGTTATTTTGTGGTAGCATTGTTCTAGATTAGTTAGATGTGTGATTGGTATTTGTAAATATACACCAAGTGTCTGAACCTGCAGTTCCTCCCGTACTGACCAGGATTACTATCGCAACAGAACAGAGTACAGTAGTAGAAGGAGGATGAAGGTCAAATGTTTCCTGACAGGTACCGTAAGTTACTGCTTGATCCTGTAATGGCTGCCTAGCTTTTTTCTTTTACACATTTTGAATTTGATATCAAATTTCATATTTTCATCTGTGTAAATACCAAGTAGTTTGGTGTGAGGGATGAATGCAATGTTGGTGTTAGAAGAGATGATATGAAAAGAAAAGAAAAAAAAGAAGATTTTTGGGCTGTTGCGTTTTCAGATGTGAATAGGATGAGGTTAGTTTTGTTGGAATTGAGGTGTAGTTGGGAATTAAGTAACCTAGACTCGGGTGTTGTGAAGGATTCCTGTGAGATTTTTTTGAAGGTTCACAAGGTTATTGGAGTGGTATATTATGGTAGAGACATCTTCGTTCTGGACTATCGAGGCAGATTTAGTGTGCTGAGAGAGTTCATTAATAAAGTTGTTAAAAAGAATGGGGTAGAGAACTGAACCTTGAGGGATGCTGGTGGATGCAGGGAGAAAAGATGAAAATCGGTTTGCCATTTAACAGCTTGTTACCCGCAGGATAGGTAGCTTTGGAACCAAGCCAAGGAGGAGCCAATGAGGTCTAGGCTGGCAAGTCTGTTTAGTAGTATTTTATGGGACAGTGTCAAAGGCTTTGGAAAGATCAAGAAAGAGGGATGATGCCAACAGACCATTATTTCTTTGTGAGCTGATTATGTAGATGAAGTTTAGGAAGGCTGTAGTTGTGCTGCGGTAAGGACAGAACCCATGCTGAGCAGAGGACAGACTTTTTTTTGATTGATGTAGAGGCTAAGTTGCATCTGTATACATTTTTAAATTACTTTAGACAAAGGAGAGAGTATGGCAATGGGTCTATAATTAATAGGTTAGTACAGTGAACTCTTTTATGTAGGGTTAACGTAATATTTTTCTCAGAGCACGGGGACATATAATTCAGCAATTCAGTGCAGTTTATGAGTATAGAAACTGGGCTGCAGATTGCTTTAGCTGCTAGCTTTAAATATTCTGAAGGAAGTTTATCTGGGGATAGGGTGGTAGGTTTTAGCTTATGCAGGGATTTTATGACAGTGAAGGCTGATACAGGATGAAAAGAGAATGTATAGGGGTTGGAGTCATTGTTGGCAGGCAGCTGGTTGGCAGGAGCTATATGGTCATAAAGTATGGATGCGATAGATTGTACAATGTGAGAAATGAAGATGCTGGCAGTGCTTTCATTATTGTTAGGATTATTTATTGAAGGGTCTGGCTGAGTAGAGAAGTCTGAGGTTAGGATTTGGTTATTTTAGTCCAGAGATCTTGGGGGTTCTGAGATTATTACTTTGTAGGTTGAAGTACTAAGTTTACTGGTCAGCTCAGATGAGATCTTTAGATGATTTAGATCTGTCATTTGGATTCGATTTTATTTTTAGTCCATGCTTTCCTGGCTTTGTCTCTGTTTTCTCATGAAAGACGTAGTGTTTTTGGATAGCTAAGTGGCAGGAGTGGATGTCTTCGATGATTTTTCAGGATAGACTCTTGAGCTTTGGTTAAGTAGATGCGCAGGTGGTTACTTAGGGAGTTAGTGTGCCAGAGATGGGGATGTTGTTATGATCAAAGATGAGGATCCAGTCAATAATGGTACATTTGTCCTGATTGTTTGTATAATGAGTCGGAGAGTTGCTTATTTGGGTTAGGCTACAGAGATTGATGATGTTAGGGGTGGTGTCAGCCAGTCTATGTTAAAATCGGTTTACTATCAAAGCGATGAAAATCACGTCCATGAATGGTGATTTCCACGGCAAATAACGTCGACTCAATAATATGAAGTAGGTTGTATGATCAACGCAGCAACGTTTGACAAAGTCTGTCGACCTTAAGGTGGAAATCTCCCATTGAAATACATGCTGAAACTCCCTGCCCGTGTATGTCCTTTTAAATGGACGTACAAATGAACATCGACATTCCTACAGTTGTTCCTACCATGGTCGAGGAGGTGGCTGTCGAGCAAGTTACTGCTGACCATTTGATGGTAAACCGTTAAAATCACTTAAAATTAATTTTTCATAGGAAATATCCATAGTGATCCAGTTGTATTGATATTATTACCAGGGGGTTGTAAATGCCAGTGCTATATAGAGAGATTAGTGATGGTTTAGTTAGAGGAACATACATAGGATTTTGGCCTTACTGAATTGTGGGAGGATTTAAGGGGAGAGGATGAAATGGAGAGTATTTTCTGTACATGTCTGCAACTCCACCTGTTTTGTTCATGACTTCTGTCTTTTCTAAGTATACTATAACCTGGGAAAGAATTTCTTGATCTTTGAAGTTTTGTTTTAGCCAAGTTCCTATAATAATAAAAATGTCAGAGGAGTGCTGGCGTATCCAAGTGTGAAGCTCCATTAATTTGTTATAGATACTCCCAATGTTCATGTGATATATGTTTAAGAAGGGTTTTAATTTAGAATAATGGGCTATATGGGATGGATGGGAAATTGAGGGTGCTTGGGTAGGATCCATTGATGGTGTGGTGCTTGGGTTGGGATAAATATCATCTCCTAATAGTTGGTTTGGCGGGATACATTGGTAGTGGTGGAACAACATTATTTGCTTTTTGCTGTGGGTTGAGGGAGTTAGTGTATTCGATAAACAGAAACAGCAAACAAACTAAGAAATGAAAAAACAAGTCCAGCATGTTAGTATCTTCCCAAAACAAGGACAACTGATTAAGTCCATTCAAACTGTAGTTGCAAGTAGTAAGAAACTCCACATAAGCAGCAATGAGAGTCAAAATAAGTAAAATATTTATTTTAAGCGCTTTTCGTCTGCTGTGAAATGCAAGACTTCATCAGAAACTCATCCTTAAACATAAAACCGCCTTTTATAGGCACAGCTGATCAATTAATTCTTCAAACCAATAAACTTAAAGGCACAGTAGAAAAACACATACATATCATCATTAAAACGAATATTGAACACGCAAAACAAGTGCATGGCTTGACTAACCACTGCATCAGACACATAAATGCATAATTATCCACAAGCACTATAAAATGTGAATAATAGTTATTAAGTGTGTTTAAGCTGTAAGGAATCTATTAGCGACACTACTGTAACAAAGTGTCAACTAAAGTGTCGACTACATTTGTACTGTGACTTATAGAAAAAAATTATACTTAAAACTAGGTAATTTCAATATAGAAAGATCATCAATCCATTCATGTCTATATCTATTCACTGTACGAGCTTAGACCATGAATATGGAACTGAATGATACCTCACACTATTGTGTATTCACTTCCTAAGACTTTTCAGTCTCAAGATGCTAATAATTGAGCAGGTATCATTCAGGCCTGGTGGGTAACAGGCATTGAGTCTAACCTGCCAAATTAATTCCAATTCTTCTAATTTCAATGGTCTAGGCCCCCCACTACTATCAACCTTTGCTTGGTCAATGATAGTAAAACTAAAGGTGTGCCCTTTATTAGCACAAGAATGTTTTGCTAAAGCATTTTCCAACTTCTGCTTCTTTGTTGCATATTGGTGTTCATATATCCTGTCGCGGAGCCTCTGCTCCGTTTTGCCCACGTAGAACGCAGGACACAGTTTACACTTAGCCAAATATACAACGAAGCTGGAGTTACAGTTGAATCTGTCTCTAATTTTGTATTGTATACCGTTAATAGTGAAATTATTAGTCACATCAACAAATTTGCAATAGTTGCAACATTCACATTTAGTCATACCATTACGACGAATGGTAGAAGTATTCGTCTGTTCTAAAATGGCTTTCAAATTTCGCCCTCTTCTAAAAGTGACTCTAGGGAACTCACCTAGTTTAGTGTAAATGTTACTATTAGTTTTAAATAGTTCCCAATTCTTTTTTAATATGCTAATACACAAAAAGCTGTGTGACGAATAGGTGGTGATAAAATTTACATCATTGTCTTTAACCTGTCCACTCTCTAAACTAACGCCGGAAAGTACAGTGTCATTTACATTACCATTAGCAAGCTCAGAAGAGACATTTTTAATGATGATATGTATGTGTTTTTCTACTGTGCCTTTAAGTTTATTGGTTTGAAGAATTAATTGATCAGCTGTGCCTATAAAAGGCGGTTTTATGTTTAAGGATGAGTTTCTGATGAAGTCTTGCATTTCACAGCAGACAAAAAGCGCTTAAAATAAATATTTTACTTATTTCGACTCTCATTGCTGCTTATGTGGCATTTCTTACTACTTGCAACTACAGTTTGAGTGGACTTAATCAGTTGTTCTTGTTTTGGGAAGATACTAACACACTGGACTTGGTTTTTCATTTCGGAGTTAGTGTATTGCTTGGCTGGATTTTGAATTTGTAGCGGTGGATAGTTGAAACTGTGTAAACTGAAGAGGCTATAATGAAATGGGGTAGAATTGAGTAATTTATGGAGTTTGATATAGGATGTCTATACCCCAAGGGTGGGAGTGGGTAATGCTAGTGGAAACTCTGAGGAAAGGAAGTCAGATGGTTGAGTTGTGGGAGAGCTGTAAGGAGAAAGAGGTGTGTGTGTATCATGTTGCTATAAGATGTAGACAGGATTCAGAGTGGTGTTTCAGGTTTTAGTAGTGGGAGGTTTCTCTACTGAATGGAGGGAAGAAAAGTAGGTTGTGAAATGCTAGGAGGAGTAGGGATTGTAAAAGAGGTCTTTATTGAGTTGATGTCTATATAGTTTAAAAACGAATAGTATAGCTGTTGAGAGATGAGAGAATGGTTGTCGACTGGTGGAATGAATTAGGGATTTGGAATGAGTGGTTAAACTGGGTGAGGGAGAGGTGGAGGTGCAGTCTGTTTGGAATAAATAAAGTTGTAATGGGGGTGTATGGGAATTGGGATAGGGTAGGCAGTGGGGCCCACACCCCTGAGAAATTTCAGCAAAAAACAAGCGGTCATGGTGGTGCAGTGATTAGCATTGCCACCTCACAGCAAGAGGTTCTCCAGTTCGATTCTCGGCTGGGGTGCCTTCTGTGCGGAGTCTGCATGTCCTCCCTGCAGTCATGTGGGTTTCCTCTGGGTGCTTCAGTTTCTTCCTACATGCTGCAGGTGGATTGTACACTCTAAATTGGCCCTAGGTGTGAGTGCATGCCTGTGCTTTCTGTGGAAGGATGGTCACTGGGCTGGCAACGTGACACTGTAAAACTCCACTGCCAATTATTTTCCAGACGTTGTTCCACTGTGGCGACCCAAAAGCCGAAAGAAGGGCTGTAGTAGGGCTTGCTCTGTATAAAGAGGGAAAACCAGGAGCAGTAAAGTAACTATAAAGTAATCTTACAAAGCTGTTAGTACTAGCTTTGCATCCTCCAGCATGTAGCTCCCCTAAAGTCTAACATATGATACTCTGCTAACTGCTCAGTTTCAAATTTGACAAAGGAACATACACTGATTTACTTTATGAGTTTCTCCTGGTGAAGGATGTGTCCACTGTCTGAGTGCAGGGCTGTGTTTGAATGAATTTTATCAGGGGTTACCTGTATGATTTTTGGATTGCGTGCAGTATGGCAGTTGGAGAGTTGGAACTGCAGACAGCAGTTCCTACTGCTGTAAAGGAGGATAGGAGAATATGTTCAGTACAATGCAAGTATAAGATAAGGATAACTAGTGGGGGATAGGAAGACAGAACAGGTTAGTGGGAAGATGGGAATTTAACAGGAAAAGAGACCCAAACTACTGGCAGCCTGTTAGCCTTCCAGAAATATCTACTCACACAGGGAGGGCATTTATCAGGAAAATCAGTACCTAGCGGTTCGTGAGAATGAAAAATAGAAGATTAAGCAGAGATAATATTTGCTGTGATGCAACTGGTTTACAGGTCTTTTAGGTTTAGTGCACAATATACTTTCACCTTTTCCCAGTTGGGGGTCACCACAGTGGAACTCCAGTCTGCTAATGATTGGCAGTAGATTTTTTTATGGTGCCAAGTTGCCAGCCCAATGCCCAACCTTCAGCGAAGGCACACCCATTCATGCATGTCTTTCGGAGGCCACTCGACCATGGGGAGGACATGCAGACTCCACACAGAAGGCACTCCAGCCAAGAATCGAACAGGAGAACCTCTTGCTGTGAGGCAACAATGCTACTGCTGTACCACCACAACATACTTTCTATGAAGTATGCTTATCAAATTTAAGGACTTATACAAGGAAGTATATTATACATGTACAATGAGTTTAAAATACAATAAACAGAAACAAGAATACATTTGCCAGAATGAAAGAATAAAGTAAATAGTATTCAACCAGTGTTCACCACCTCTTTAACAGCTATGATCTGTAACTATGATCTGTAAATCTGTAGATGGTAGTCAAGGTACTGTAGGTTGATGAGAAACTGTGCTATCCACCACTTGGTATATAATACTTATGAATGTACTTCAGTATCTATTCTTATACAATTTTCTCTAGGATTTTACTAAGTGGACATAGACTATCAATAGGACAGAAGTCATTTGCAGTGAAACAGAAGAGGTCTTTGCCAGGGCTATGATGAAAGTATGTTTAAAGCTAAAAGGCAGGGTGGTAAGTAGTAAGTGTTTCACTGTCTAATCTGAATAGAGAAGGTCAGTGAGGTGGAAGTGGAAGTTATACCCACAGTCAATAAGTGTTCTGCAACAGTGGACATGGAGATTGTTGTGAAATAAAGTGATAAAGTGAAGGGTTTTGTAGGACTTTATGCAGTGGGGTACAAAGGAGAATGTTTTGGGGTGATAATATGGGTTGTGTGTCACTGATTAGTGAAGCGCTGACATTGTGCAATATAGAGTTAGGAGAATTTCATATAGATTTGAGATTTTTTCTAGCTTTCAAAAAAGCCTTGGACTGGTATAAATAAGAATTGTAGACTTCGTCATTTGTCTGTTTTAACATTAGTGGTTATTCTGGTATTAATTTTTAGTAGTCAGTATTTACCATATTTTTCAGTGTTAATATAGCATTATACCATGACCCCCCCAAAACGTGCACGCTGATTGGCCAGCGTGCACGTTGTAAATCGAGATATACTAATGGAAAAAGGTCCGGTTGCCCAGACTTTTTTCCATTAGTATAACTCGGTTTTTTAAAACACTGTCTCGCTATGTTAAAAGGGTTTAACATAGCGAGACAGCTTTAAAATAAGCAACAGAGATCTCCGTTGCTTATTTTAAAGCTGTCTCGCTATGTTAAACCCATTTAACATAGCGAGGCAGTGTTTAAAAAAAAAAAGCAACGGAGAAAGCAAGATCTCCGTTGCTTTTTTTTAGTGTCTCGCTATGTTAAATGAGTTTAACATAGCGAGACAGTTTTAAAATAAGCAACGGAGATGTCCGTTGCTTATTTTAAAACTGTCTCGCTATGTTAAACTCATTTAACATAGCGAGACACTAAAAAAAAGCAACGGAGATCTTGCTTTCTCCGTTGCTTTTGCCCACAGCTCTGATGTACTGCGCAGGCGCGCAGTACATCAGAACTGCCGCGGATGCCAGACATCTGCGGAAGGGCAGTAAACAGGCATTATACTATGCCATTATTTAAGAAAAGTAACAGTTTCTTTTCTTAAATAATGTCATGGTATAATAGCAATAACCCACTTCTGGGTGTGGGTAATGCTAAATTTACCCACGGTTGGCTTTGTTTGGTCCCTCGGGCTTCACCCTCGGGACCAAACCACGCCAACCGTGGGTAAATTTAGCATTACCCACACCCAGGCATGGGTTATTGCTATAATAACCCACGCCTGGGTGTGGGTAATGCTGGATTTACCCACGGTTGGCGTGGTTTGGTCACGAGGGCAAAGCCCGAGTGACCAAACAAAGCCAACCGTGGGTAAATCCAGCATTACCCACACCCAAAAGTGGGTTATTGCTATTATACAATGACATTATTTAAGAAAAAAAATAATTACTTTTCTTAAATAATGGCATTGTATAATGCCTCCTTGCTGCCCTTCCGCAGCTGTCTGGTATTCTGTGGCAGTTCTGATGTACTGCGCATGCATATGCCTACGCAGTACATCAGAGCTGTGGGCAAAAATAACGGAAAAAGCAAGATCTCCGTTGCTTTTTACAAACTGTTTTGCTATGTTAAATGGGTTTAACATAGCGAGACAGCTTTAAAAAAAGCAACGGAGTCTCCGTTGCTTTTTCTAAAGCTGTCTCGCCACGTTAAACCCATTTAACATAGCGAGACAGTATTGAAAAAAGCAACGGAGAAAGCAAGATCTCCGTTGCTTTTTACAAACTGTCTCGCTATGTTAAACGAGTTTAACATAGCGAGACAGCTTTAAAAAAAGCAACTGAGAATCTCTGTTGCTTTTTTTAAAGCTGTCTCGCTAGGTTAAACCCATTTAACATAGAGAGACAGTTTTGAAAAAAAGCAACGGAGAAAGCAAGATCTCCATTGCTTTTTAAAGTGTCTCGCTAGGAGATGCTCCGTTGCTTTTTTTAAAAGCTGTCTCCCTATGTTAAACTCAGTTAACATGGTGAGACAGGTTGTAAACAGCAACAGAGATCTTGCGTTCTCCGTTGCTGTAAAAAAAAAAAAAAAAAAGAGTTATACTAATGGAAAAAAGTCCGGGAGACCGGACCTTTTTCCATTACTATAACTCTGATTTACAACGTGCACGCTGACCAATCAGTGTGCACGTTTTGGAATATTAATGGGGGGTCATGGTATGCTCTCAGTGATACACTTTACTCGTTACTGTTGGTCCTATGGCTTCAGTACCTCAGGAACTTGCAGAGAAAAGGATTGCCTTCCAGGAGATGGAACATGCTCTCTGGGTGCTGGAGTAAGTGTATTGTATTTCTGGCAACAATGTAATATTTTAAAATGATGTACAACAGATAACTGATCAGTTGTATCTGTCTATTTTTGCTAGTTTTCTTAGTCTCTTTTTTTTTTTTTGTTTTGTTTTCTCATTCTGTTTTCCTTTTCTGCAGAACCAGCCATAATATAGACAGATGTGAGGCAGTAATCGTCGCTGTCTGCACTGGATAATGTGCCAGCTGCTGGACCTCTAGCAGTCCCCAGGTCTGCCTCTGTGGAGGAAATGTTTTTCATCTGTGAGTGGTAGACATTCAACCTCCTGTGCTACCTAGAGTAAAGTGCAGTGGCTAGGGAGGACTGAGAAGGATAAGCAGTTCCATGGCCAGACTGGTACCCTGGTGTACCTCTTCATGCATCTAGTTAAATCGTGTAACTGGCTGACTCCAAATATCAGGTCACCATTGTTGTAGCCTATCCATGACATTAGCGTCAGAGTTTGCTGACTTCTAGGTATGTTTTCCTAACCAGCCCTTTTGTGTAACCTATCAGCAGTTGTCTACCTTCATCAGAAGAGTTCTCTCCAGTTTTGCTGTACCTATGTGTCACCACCTCCCTTCAGTCTTTATGTTATATTTGTTTGTTTGGCCCTACTTCTCTTCCTATATCCTTTGTCCACCCACACTGCCCCCTTGCTAACTTCCTCCTCTACTCCTCTTTAAAAAAGGCCACCTATATCCAAAGGAGTATGCTGTTCTTACCCACCACACACCAGTTTTCCCTTCCTGTTGTCCTTTTTTGTACAGTAAGTTCACACATGGCAGCACTGTGTTGACACTTTGAATGCCTGCTCCCTGTCAGAACACATAGCACTAACTTCATTGTGCTATTTGCCAGTGTGTTGTCACATTATACTTTTTGCTAAATAACCCCCAGGTTAATATAGAAAGAGTGAAAAGTGTGTACCTTGAAATTTCTTAAAGGATGCAAAGTTACACCCAAATTTAAGAAATTATTTCCAAACAATGAGGAAACATGGAAGTAGATCAGTGTAGTCAATGCCTAGGGCATTGCTACATAAGGTGTTGTAAAGTTGTGAGCATTACTTCAATTACCTTTTACTTGCTCCATATTATGCTAGTTTACTTTGAATGTATATAACTTCACTCGGTAAAGGTATTTGCGTATTAAATATTTTAACAAAATAATCATGCAGTCATTCACACAAGTACCAACTTATGAACACTAGAAGTAGCATTAAACTAATGCAAATGTAATTCTTTTTAGAACAGAAATGTGGAAGGCTGAGAAAAGTTTGCAGTTGTCTTTCACTAAAAAATGCAGAAAGCTGCATTAAGCTGAAGTAAATGTCATGTTTCCTAGCTTACTCTGTAAATAAAACTGCAGCTTATGCTTTTAGTGAAAATTCATCTTTACCATTAAAGAGTGAATTTGCTTCTCAGTATGCCCACATTTGGACTACTTAAAGCTTACTGCTCCTCAAAAAGCTACTACATGGCAGTAGAATGCATTACCTTCTTTAGACTATCCTCGAAGTATATGCCTTTGAATGCAGAAAAACTTGAATTGAAGAAAAACAGAAATACTGCGCCAGACTCTTTTAAGTAGATAGATATACAGACAGATAGAGAGATAGAGAAAGGGAAAGAGAGAGAGAGAGAGAGACTTCCAGTCAGTTTCAGGTTTAGCCTTGCCTCTTACTTGTGCATAAGTGAATTGCATTCCTGTACACAGCTCATACTGGAAGATTTCAAGCTGCAGGTAGATAGCAAATAGTTACATCTTTAGCTACTGGTAGTAATCAGGTTAAATAAGTTGTTAGAGCTTTTCTGTGTGTCTTCTGTCTCATTAAACTCAGTTACTTTGTATTTCATTGTGTAAGTACACGTGCTTGTATATTCACTTTTACAAAATGCATAGCTTATTTCTATTAACATCTAGTAAATAGTTGAATTATTCAATTTTAAATACTTGCTCCTGGCTGTTTATTTATTTGTAGAAGTGTATGTACATTGAATTGGTATGACCGTATCTTTTGGTTCCTGCATTTTGAAGGGTGACTGTTATAGCCATAATGACCAAACACTTATGTTACAGCTGTCATATTTTAAGAGTGAACAGTAATTGCATTTCAGTGTACTAGAATGGCCTAGCCAGTGGACAAATACTGTAAAATCACACTAGAAGGCACTGGGCTGAAAGCAAGTGGGGGGGTGGGGGTGAAGTCCTGGGAAGCCAATGCTTACATACCTGCTTTGCATCTAGTCAGTATAAATCTTATTTAGGTCTGGCAGATGCTGGCTATTATCTAGGGGAGGAGTGTACATTTTCCTTATATACTGAAAGCGAGACATCCCATGCATATAAAATTTCAATACTTTGTGAGACCATTTTACTTGCCTGTCACATCATTTGTGCTAGCAGTGCAGATTTAAAAGCTGTACTGTGGCAAATACAAAAAAAAGCATTTAAAAAGAGCAGAAGTTCCATAAGGACTGCATTGCCCATTGAAGCACTTTATTCATTTGGTATGTGCCTGAGCCTTTTCTGGATTCCTCATGCTCGCTGACAGTTTTTCTGCGTTCTGATATCCCTCTTTATTCTCCACATCGGATCTACCTGAGAATGTCAAACCCCCATATCAGCAAATCCTGTTTCATCAAGATGATAATATCGAATCTTCATTTAAGCAAAACCGTAAACCAGCAAAAACATTCACTAGGAAACTAACCACTTTAATCACACGTGACAGTCTAACTTACCTCTTAGCACAGGGCCACTAGCCTTCTTGTTTCATGTCTGGCAGACATCTGTTCCCATCATAGCAGACAGATGGAGAAGAGATCAGTGTTGTAGTTGCAACAATAGCCAGACTGCTCACAGAGAAATATTCTGTGTTTTAAGTGCTAATGACCCTTACATGGATAGTGGTATAAATACTCCAAGCTACCATGCCAGCACTGCTGAAAAAGCTGGCTATGACTGTTCCTTTAAAGTCCTGCATTAATATTTTAACTCACTCTTGTCTCCACCAGGAGGCAACAAAACTGTGAACAGTTCTTCTCCCTGTCCGCTGAGATACTTGAGCAGCCAGCCACTCAAGCATCAACTCTAGCCTGACAACTCTTTGACTTTTGAAGTGTTAGCCAGTCTTGAGTTACCAGTAGGGTATGCAGATACCATGCTATTGTTTCAATGAACAGGCTTTGGCATGGCCTTTATTATAGGGAATGTAATATAGTCACTTTCACCACACTTTCAGATGTGTTATCCCCTCCAGCTTCCTTCTTAAGATTTATCTGGGAAAATTGTAATGTTATTCAGATTTCTACTACTCTGCTCATTTAAAGGCACTGGCTTCATAGATGTTGTTTTCTTTTGCACTTTGCATTCAAGATAGCTAGTTTTATGTTGTCATCACAGATGTTTCTGCATGCAGATACTACTGTTCACTGCAGAGCCAACAGAGCAATTCTCAGATTATGTCAGCAAGACAACTGTGAGAGCTTTTAACTATGCAAAACTTGCAGCTGCACATACTGCAGTTCTCTTGTACTTTCATTTCACCCACTGCTTTCTTTTTTTAAGTTATGGACTGACTCACAGCTTACCTGCATAGTTTAATAGACTACTTTGCTTTTCTCTTTTGATAATCTCATATCCGTGCTGGATCTTAAGTCACTGACAGCAATAAAAGGTGCTCTCTGAAAATTATGTGCTAAGTATGTATGGTTCTGCAAAAGAGCTCTGCTTTATCTGTTTGGCATTATATAAGCATGATAGTGGAAACATGACTTTATGAAGGAGATTCAGAGCTCTCCAGCTACATAAATCTACTTTAGGTATATCTTGTTAATCTGAGTAACAAAACATGTTTCCACTGACAGGCACACACGAGCCTTTGAGAAGTAACTGCATTTAAATCTGTTCACAAGACACTGAGAGAATCTATGTTTATAATTGTGCTTATCAATTGCTATTAGAAATGTCATCCTTTTTGAGCAGGATGAGTCATCCTGTCACTGCAGGCACTCCTGCATTATGAAGCAGACAATACTGAATGCGAGCAAAGATGAGCAGTCTTTGTAAAGTCATCCTTTCTGTCTCATTGTCTCCTAGTCAGCTCTTAGTGGACTCCAGCTGGTTTATTTCAAATATATCCAGATGGTGCTCCTTTTGCTGCCCTGTAATGCAGCATTTTTACCTATTCCATAGTATATATGATTCCTTCAATAAAGTCGTATTAAAGTTAGTATTTAAAGTCATTATTTCAAAACTGTAGTGAAAAAGAAACAAATATAAGGTTTTGATACAATTTGGACAAATCAAACTATTTAGCACTGTAAGAGATGAGCAGCTGGTGATAGTTTTACTTGTAGTGTTTTAGTTTTGTTCTGCATGTGTTACTAAGAGTGTTACTTATCATTGTGGTAACTGTTATGCATTTTTTCTTTGGTGGAATTATTTATTTCTTAGCTGAAACTGTCAAGGCGGAGCTTCTGTTGGCATTCTGAAAGTAATTTTTCTGTGAAACTTCACCCCAAGAATAATACCATGTTAGGAGACAGTGCTAGAGTAGAGCTGGAAATATTGAAACATGATAGGCTTTTTTAGAGGCTTGCTCTTATTTTTTTTTCCTGGGTTTCGACTGTGACAGGATAAAAAAAATAAATGCAGTCTCATTCAGTTTTTAATCTAATAAGTAGTACACTGAGTATTTTATTATTTTACATTGTGCTGTGGTCGTGTGGGTTTCGTCCGGGTGCTCTGGTTTCCTCCCACATCCGAAAGATATGCTGCAAGTGGATTGGGTACTCTAAATTGGCCGTAGGTGTGAGTGTGTACATATGTGTGTGCCTTCTGTGGGAGGTCGGGCTGGCAAATCGAGACCATAAAAATTTCACTGCAGTCGTTCTGTGGATTGTTGTTCCGCCCTATCAATCCCTAAATGGGAAAAACTGAAAGGAGAAGAAGAAGGCACAGTGCTTTTCAGTGAGTGACCACTACGTTTGTGCAGTGGTGAAACAGGTTATATCTGTGTGTGTTGTACTGCCAGTAGCTTCATGTTTGTTGCTGTTCATTTACAAAAATGGCATGAATGTGTTTTGTTTCTGTCTAAATAATTATAGATGTATGTATTATTTTATGTGTCTAAGCCAAGATATGTTAGTTGTGTTGTGAATACCTCTCAACTGTCCACATTATTGCAAAATATCTTTGACTGGGTTTTCACTCACACAAGAGGAATTTTAACTCCATACTGCAGCATAGTTCCTACATGACGTCCATGTACACATCACAAGCAATCACCATGACCTTGCTCTCAGCACTATCAAAATTCCACCCTCTAGCAACCTTCAAATAGCTTTGGAAATAAGCCTTTGTTCTCTCATAAATTGTACTACATTCTTGTCTTGCAGTTTCATACACAATTTACATGAGAAAAAAATAACAGTTGAAATTACATACAGAAGAATTTAAATAATGCACCAGACTTCGCCCCTTTCCAAAGAGCAACTCGGTGTGTGTGTGTGTGTGTGGTGTGTGTGTATGTGTGTGTGTGTGTGTGTGTGTGTGTGTGTGTGTGTGTGTGTGTGTGTGTGTGTTTGTGTGTATGTGTGTGTATGTGTATGTGATTAGGTCTGTGTCTGTGTGTGTGTGTGTGTGTGTGTGTGTGTGTGTGTGTGTGTGTGTGTGTGTGTGTGTGTGTGATTAGGTGTGTGTGTGTGTGTGTGTGTGTGTGTGTGTGTGTGTGTGTGTGTGTGTGTGTGTGTGTGTGTGTGTGTATATAACAATGTATGAAACTCATCTCTTGTGAGATCATTGCATTGTTCTTTTCTTATTTCATAGCCGTAGATCATTTTTAAACAAATCCAAACCATTCACTAACTTCTCCTCCACATACCAAAGAAAAACACTTTACCCATACACATACTGTCACCACTCGAAACATTTCTAAAAGCAGCAGTGCACTATTGTAAATCAATAGTGATAATAGTTGTGTGACCACAAAATGAAAGTAGTGTATTCATCAGCATGAAAAATATTATCAACAGAAAAAAAAAATCATCATATCCTAGAAGAATGTATGATATTCATGATTTCCAAAACGCCTTTCACTAAGTTATGGAGGAAGCTGCACACCAACATCAATAACACAGTTTCCGAACATCCTGCTGAACTCAAGAACTCCAACGTCAAAAGTTAAACTAACAACTTGGACAACACTGCTATCACTAGAAAAAAACAACCCAGTCCTCAAACTCACACTAAACTGATGGCTTTAATGAATGCCTTGCATGACATCAAAGGTTAGAGGGCACCCCACAAAGAATTGCATTGAGGCAGGCATCATAGATGAAAAACAACTAAAACAGGAAGAAAATGATTGCAAATCATGAACCAGTCATCACAAAACTACAGCAGGATGCAATGTGACAGTAAAACAACCACAAATGTAAGAACAGCAACAAATCACGTTAATTTAAACAGGATTATTTAATCTAACATTGAAAAAAAATCACAGTTCCAGTGGGAACAAAGACTAATGGAAAAAAAAAACAGACTACTTTGTTGTCAATAAATAAATACATAAAAAGTTAAGGATTTAGATAGCTTCTTTATGCCCTTATATTCAAAAGCTGGGTTCAAGTCATATTTTCATTGTATATACATGGTTGAAGCAAGCAATAATGCCCAACAGAATGTGTGTTTCTGTGTAAATAATGCTCACCCAGGAGTTTTATGAGGCCCGACGCCAAAGGTGGAAAGTTTCTACACCCCTGGAAGGGTGCTATTTACACAGTAAAATACACCCTGGAGGACATTATTTGCTTAGAGAATGGGCTGCCTGTAAAATTTTTGTTTTACTTATCTTTTTTAATTACTACCTTATTTTTTTATATATTTTTGGTGCAAAATAGTTCCTCAACCTAATGATTCAAACTTTCTGTAGTATATGTTGATGGTGTTGGAAGAAGTATTTTACATCCAAAATATAACATTGTCAAAAAATATGCAGATGTTTACTTAATTTGTTTTGTCCCTTACTCCTAAAATCTGTGGTGTATTGCCAGTCATTAGGGATTGAAGTCACTAAATAATGACATACATAGGTTCATAGGTTCTTAGGTGTGTACTAGGCTAATGGCCCTGGAGCCTTTACAAGCCTAGCCCATAGAATTACCCTGGCATCATGCCACCTGACCTTAGTTCCCAGTGCCTCTGTCAAGTAGAGCCACTGGAGTGATCCCTGGGCTGAATTTTCTATTTCCTATCTACTCATCAAGATTTCTCTTGAAGAGGGCCAATGAGGCACTTCACTTGACATGTTTGGGAAATCTATTCCATAGCATGGGCAGTCTGCGGGTTATGAACCTGCCCCTCCAGCATGTTCTGTTCTTTGTGATAATGAGGTTGAAGTCTCTGGAGCATGTAGTGCGGAGGGATTGGGATTTCTTTAGGTGTAGCATTTCTAACAGAGCTGGGTCAGACATGGCTTTGTAAGTCAAGCAGAGATCGCCTCTAAGTAGGCGATATGAGACAGAGAATAGTTGGAGTTTTTTGAGTCTGTCCATATAGGACAAGTGTTTAAGGCATAAGATCCTCTTTGTGAGGTATTGTTGTGACCTCTCCAGTTGTGTAGGTGTCTAGTGAGGTACATGCCAAATGAGGCATTGTACTCAATAATTGGCCTAATGAGGGAAGAGTAGAGGGAAACAATGACCTCTTTCTTCCTGGATGAAAAACCCTTAGTAATAAGATGTGCCACATAGAAGGACTTTCAAATCACAGTGGCAATGTGGTGGTCAAAAGAGAGGTTGCTGTCAACCTGTGTTCCCAGATCTCTTATGACGCCTTCTGTGTTCAGTGGGCTACCATTGATGTGGTAATTCATGGGAACTGGGTTTTTCCCAAAGGGGATAACGACACATTTTTTGGCATTGAGCTTAAAGCCATGGTTCTGACACCAGTCATTGGTCTCAGTGATGCCTTTTTGTTGGATGTCAGCATCACTTGGGGAGTTAATTATGGCTCCCAACTTGCAATCATCTGTGAACTTTGTCAGCCAGAGTCCCTTCGTGTTGGCCTGAACTTCAAAGAAGTAGATAACAAACAGGAGAGGACCTAGGACCGATCCTGTGGGACTCCACTCATGACTGGCTGACAGTCTGACTTGGAGTCAGCTACTTTTACACTGTGGGTTCTAATTGTGAGCCAATGTGCAGCCCACCTAGTGATATAGGGGTTGATGCCAAGTTTAGTGAGTTTTTCTATGATTCCTGAGTGGGGAATGGTATCATAGGCCTTGGCCAGATCAAGGTAGGCTGTATGAACCACCTCACCTTCATCCAGAGCTCTGGTGACTGACTCAAAGAAGTCGACCAGGTTGAGCAGGCATGATCTACCCTTCACAAAACCAAACTGTGTGGGATCCAGAGTTTAGAAGTTCCCTATATCTTTGTTTATTAGGTCCATGATGATGCATTACATAGCTTTGCATGTCAGACTTGTCAGGCTAATGGGGCGATAGTTCTCAGGGTCTGTAGTCGCTCCTCCTTTGTGGAGAGGGATGACTGTAGCAGATTTTGTAGGGACAAAGCCTGAGGTGAGGCTGTGATTGAACAGGGTACACAGGTGAGGTGCCAGTTCACTCTGTAGTTCATGTAGAACACAGCCAGGGATATTGTCAGGTCCCATAGACGCTGTATTCTTGGCCTTGGACAGTGCTGTTTTAACCTGTGCAGCAGTAATACTAGGGCCTGGCAATATACTGATATTGTGATCGGTCCTTTAGTGGAGGAGAGAGGGGTAAAGTTGGCACTGAATCTGTCGGCCAGTATATTGGCAATATCTGTTGGCTCAGTATAGCAGGTACCATTGTGCAACAGCTCTGAGCAAATCTGAGTTTCAGACTTTTATTTCCTTCTAAACATGCATGCAAACACAAATTCTGTTATTCCAGCAACTTTCTAATTTTATAACACCAGTATTTATAATCTGTTCCTACTTTTGAGCATTTGCTCCCCCTTTATTTTAGGCTTTATCCAGATATCTTGAGCTAAGAGGTCGAGAGGTATGCAAGTACATCTTAACTGCTGCTGCTGTTTGATCAGTCTCACTCTATCTGTCATATACATAAACACACTTAATTTTCTTTTCTTTTTTTTTTTATTTCACACTTGCTAAACAGCAAAAGTGATGCTTTGCATGTGTAAAATAATGGCAGCCATTAGCTTCCTAACAGTCCAAGTGCCACAGCAGCTTAATATGCTGCCATGAAGAGGCAGACTCGTTTTTATCTGTACATTACCACCCTACTGAAGAACGTTTGTTCTCCAATCAGTGTCACAGTATACAGGTCAGTTATACTATAATATTATTTAAAATCTGGATCCAGAAGATTATACATTTTAGAAAGCCAGTAATATTTTTTGTATCCATAACTGCCATAACTGCTTTTTAATAACAAGCTATGGAACAACAAGGGGATGTGATGGCTATTGTTATGCAAACTTATTTATGGATGGACAGGAGAAAGGGAAATTCATAGGCTCATAGGTAAGTACTAGGCTAGCTACCCTTGAGGGCCATTTGATACCTAACCAATTTCCCTTTTTGTGCACATCTAAACATATCCCATTTGGTTAGACACTGACCTTACCCATCGCATGGTCGATAATTATATATTACCCCTAATGAGAATAACTAGGCTGATACCATGAATACTTTGAGGGGACACATGCATGGGATAAAACATTTAGGAGCTGCCACGGTCTGTTAGTAGTACAGGGGGCAGTCCTGGGGTAAATTTTCTGTTTCCCATCCATACATCCAAATTGCACTTGAATATGGACAGGGATCAACTTTGTTTTATGTGGATGGGAAGTATGATCCAGAACAATGGTTTCCTCTGTGAGCTACATCTGTCCCTCCAAATCGTTCTGTTGATGTTGCAAAAGAGGTTTAGATCCCTAGACTGAGTTTTTCTGATGCCATTTGACTTGCTGATGTGTAGTAAATCTATCAGTATATGGTCAGAGAATGCCTTGTATGGCAGACACAGGTCACCTCTTAGCAGTCTGTAGGATACCAAGTATAGAGACAGGGCTTTGATATCTCTGTGGGCTTTCCAGTTGTTGCATGTTTCTATCAGCAAAATCACACGATGTTCATGGGTGATAGAAAGAGCAACATTTTTTGGCAAAATTAAGAATAGTTAAGGGGTATGTCCAACCCACTTAGAACAAAAACAGTCATTTCACAGAAACAGAGAAAAATGGTACTGGTCCTGGTCCACTACAAGATAAATGCGAGCCTTTTCCTTGAGCTTTCCGACTACCACATGTTCTTAGTCCGAAAGCAAGAGTGCCCTAAAACATTTCATCATCCAGTTAAAAACAGGACAATTATGTTTTACTGTTAGCCCAATAAATGTTACAAAATGATATCATAAAACTGCCTCCTTCTCATCTTATTATAATGCAAAACTACAGCGAATAGTTGACCATTGTCATTGTATGTTCCTGTTAGTTATGAGTCTATTAGGGCTTCCTAAAAAAAAACTATTTTCACTACTGCATTACCTTGTGGTATACTGTATTGTAATGTAAATGTCTTTTTGTTTGCCTTTTTTCCTTTAAGTTATAGGATGGCTGTAGAAAATAACTTAGTGCATGTCTTTAGTTAGATAGCAATAATATGGGTAAATAGCTGTTAGTAATGTAAATTAATGAATCCATTTTAGATGCTGTATCTGGGACATTTCAGCAACAAATTTGCATCTAACCTTTTCACAAAACCACCCTATGTGAATTTCTTTCTACCTGGATCTGTTACTCACTCAGTATACTTAACATCATGTCAGGATGAGGCATAACTGTACTCGTTAGTTTGATATTAGGTTTGCTGAAATATCAAATAAGCTATTAGAACAGGGAGACACAAGGGCATTGTGGAAGCAAAGCTGCCTTCCTGTATGTGAATTGCAAAGAGAATATAAAAAATACAATGAACTGTATGAAAATGTAAGTTTGGATGAGAAGAATAAGATATATTTTTGCCATTAGTGATACACATTTGGCTGGTATAGTGGCTATAGGCATTCAAAGATACAACTGGAAGCGGGTTTGACATACTGGTTAAGATATTCATCTCATATGCACAAGGTACAAAGTTTGGTACTGATCTCAGGTTATTGGCCAGGCTTAAAAATGTCCCTTTGCAGCAGCTAGCCTAATATTTATTATAAGCTATTCTTTCTCCCTTCTCCTGAAAGCAATCATTGTCTAATTCATTAATTGTGTCATGTGATATTGTATTATTTTGGAGGAGGGTTAGTATAATGGTTAAGATGCTTACCTTACAAACACAAGATACAGAGTATGATTCTCACGTTTGAGGGAAATTGGCTAGACTTACACTCATGTTGTGGCACTTCTGTAAAGTACCGAGTTCTGTAGTCTCTGTACGTAGATAAGTAGGGGTTCTGTTTTCATTGCAGTCATTTGGGAGGTGTGTCTGTGTGTGTGTGTCTATCAAGACAAAGAAGCTATCAGATTTGACTAGCTCAAGCCATGTTTCTCTTCCCAGGACTAGATATTCACCATCCATTGATCTGGTGCCTTCAAGGGTGCCCTCACCCTTTTTGGAGCATCACTGGTCTAGAGCCCCCTCTATACTTTCAAGTCATTCTTCCAGAAGTTTGATGGAGGAAGATGTGGGAGAGTGGTGCGGAAGATCCTCTCAGCACACAGATGGGTGTCTTATTGGCTCCTACCCCTTTGGGTCAGGAGGTCCATCCTTCAACTACATCCCTACTCCAAGTACCTCCTCTGATTCCTTCAACTGTTTCAGAGTCCCTGGATCTGAGCCTTCTGGTTCCATCTGGCTTAGATCTGAAGATAGCAATATATATTCTGTTGGATCAAGAGGGCTCTGGGAGTCATAACTTCCCTGTCAGATCCAAGGTGTTAAAGTTGACTGTGAAGTTGTCGGAGCCATCTCTGCACCTCAGAGCTTTGGCAGTGGATAGTTCATCTCTGGCTTCCACCTCAGGGAGATTGCTTTTGAAACAGGAGAGGATGACAGTCCAAAAGCTTGTCTTTTCTGAGTCAAGGTTTTCTGTTTCTCTGGAGTGGTCTGACTTTGAGGCTATAAAGCAGGCATTTTCTGCCTTGGTAGACTGGATGGATCCAACATCCTCAGATCTTCAACCTTCTACTTTGATGTCTGTGCACTTAGAGCCTCATTACTTTTTACCACAGGGATAGCCAGTCTAAGAACTCCAGGCTTCCCAGCAGGGTATTATGGTTTCTTCTGATACCCCCCTAGAGTATCCCACTGATGAGATCCCTAGGAAGAAAGAGTGCAAGAGAAAGCACTTGGACTGTCCTCAAGAATCAGTCACAGATGATATGGACTTCACTGAAAGGGAAGGGTCACCACTGCCACCTCCTGAAGATGTATCATTTGGGAACATCCTTGAGCTCTTAAAACAGAGAGGTGGATGGATGCCCAGTAGCCCTTCATCCAATGAATCATATTCCTGGAGGCTTTCAGTGTGGGTCTGTCTACTTCCTGGGTTACTCTGCCCACTGACGAGCTTATTGAGTTAATCTCTTGGTGGGCATGGAAGAACCCTGGCACAGTTGAAACCATACTCAGGAGACTGGATAGGATTATGGCACCACTCGAGGATAACAAGTTTTGGGCTAAAGGGTTGCCCGTTGATGTCATGGTCATGGTCGCACCCACCAAAAGGAACTTGCCAAAGAGATTTCCACCATTCATCCCCCTTACAGGGGGTCTATGGAGATGGACAGGTTTGGGAAGTATGTCTATTCTTCAGTGACCTTCAGCTTAAGATCACTGAATTATTTGGAACATTTTACAAGGTTAAAGAGGGATTTGATAAAGGAACTGTAAAATGCCTTCACAGGATCCATTTCTGTAGAAGTCCAATCATCTGTGATTTCTCAGTTGGCTACCCTGCAATCTATATTGAATTCATTCATGGGGCTCATTTCAAATATAGCTGAAGGAGCCTCAAGAGCAGCAGATTCAGGCATTTCCAACAGGAGACATGTCTGGATGCACTTATGTGATTCTTCCATCATCAATGCTCCTTTTGATGGCACATCTTTGTTTGGCTCCAAAGTGAAGGACACATTATTCAGGTGAGAGAAGGATGAAAAGACCCTGTCTGCAGTGGACATATGTTTTTCAGCCCCTCAGAGATCATTTTCAAGGAATCAACTAGATGCCTGAAAGATGTGGTTCAGGAAATCCCAGGGTCCTTTCCAGGACACATGTGGAGAACTCCCCCAGGGGCAGAGGGGAGACACCAGTGGTTCACTCTGTCCCTGTGGCAGAGGAGGCCTGCAAAACCAGGGATCCAATATTCTTTCTTGGACAGACCCTACCAGCACTCCTGAGAGGAGGCCTGATTGTCTCCCTCTGGAGGCAATTGGGGGTCATTTATCCCTGCTCCAGAGAGCTTGGCTAGACATAACAAAAGATACTTGGGAGCAAAGGATTATATCCAAAGGCTAAATAATACCCTTTTCCCTTTCACCTCCAATCTCAAGAAAAATCCCCAGTGTTCTACCCAATCAAAGTGAAGAAGCAGCAATTCAATACAAAAGCTGCTGCAAGAAAAAAGAGTCCTCCAAGAGGTCCTGCCAGACCAGACAGAATCTGGAACTTACTCAAGGTTCTTTTTAGTACCAAAGAAAATGGTCTGAAGACCAATTTTGGATCTCAGCAACTTGAACAAGTCAGTTTGACATGCCAAGTTTCAGATGGTCATGGTTCAGACCATTCTCTCTTTTCTGAGTAAGGACAACTGGATGTGCTTGATAGACCTTCAGGATGCGTACTATCACATAAATATCAACAGATGATCCAGCACACTTCTGTTTGGAACCCAGTCATTATCAATTCAGAGTTCTGCCCTTTGGTCTCACCACAGCCCCCAAGGTGTTCACCAAATTTATGGCAGTCGTCGTAGCTCACTTCAGACTGTGGGGATTCTGGGTGTTTCCATACTTAGACAACTGAAAGAAATCAAGTTCTCCAGACTTGTTCTCATCTGGGGATAGCCATAAACTATGACAAGTCTCAAATGGAACCAAGTCAAAATTTGGATTCATAGGAGCAGTTTTTAACACAAACTCAATGATAGCTTCACTGCCCTCCTCAAGGGTTCAAACTGTAAGATCACAGGTCAGGAAAATTATCTGTGGTTACAAGATTTCAGCCTGCTTGGTCCTTCAAGATCTAGGATCAATATCGGTGGTGATAACACTAGTACCTTTAGCCAGATTTTACATGCGGAATCTCCAGTGGATGTTAGCAACACAGTGGTCGATACTTTACCAACCCATGTCAACTCTATTTTGAATTACCCAAACATGCAATGGAGATCTCAGGTGGTGCATTCAGTCAGATCACATTCTACAAGGCTGTCTGTTCATTCCCCCTCAGCCCAAGATCATAGTGACCATGGACACTAACCCAGTTGGGGTGGGGGTGAGGCATTTTCTGAGGAACACAGTCCAAGGCATGTGATCTCCCGAATGGGCCAACTTGCATATCTATGTCCTAGAGATGAGAGCAGTGCTTTTAGCATTGTAAGCCTTCCAAAATGCTCTCTCTTCAGGCACAATTGCAATTCAAATGAACAATGTATCAGTAGTTTAGTACATCAACAAACAAACTTGTGTTGAGAAGCACTCAGAGTGTGTCAATGGACAATCTCACCCAACCACTTTCTAAATGCACATTTTGGAGAAGTCCAGTGTGATAGCAGACAAACTGAGCACGTGCATTCTTCTACCTCATGAGTCATCTCTCAACAAGAATGTGAAGGAAATGATTTTTCATCAATGGGGCCAGCCTTGCTGCTATCCTTTTGCTGCTCCCTAAACAACAAATGCAGCAGCTACTTTGCCTACTCTCCCTATAAGGGGAGTCACTGAGGGATGCTCTTCTTCATGACTGGCTCCCCTGGTCTGATTTATACCTACCCACCAATCCCATTAATTACAAAATTTCTACATTAAGCTGTCAAGTTGAAGAGCAAATTCATTGTCATTGCACTATACTGGCCTCAACAGGTTTGGTTTCCTTTCCTTTGGTGTCACTTACTTCAATAACATTGGATAATGGATCCAACTCCAGACATCCTGTCACACCTGCCAAGCATGATCCATCCCAATTCTCAAATCTCAGGCTGACGACCTGGTTTCTCCAATTACATTACTAGACAGACAACTGATGCTCTCTTCCCATGTCCAACATATTCTTTTATTTTCCCATAAACCTTCAGTAAGAAAACTTTATACAAGTAAAAGGAAAATATTTGTTTGCTGGGCACAGAAAAATCATATTGAGCTATTTTCAGCTCCGATACTTAACATACTTGAGTTTTTAGCCTTACCTTTTAAAGAAGGGGATAGTTTATCAACTATTAAAGTTCCATCAGCAGCAACATTTTCACATTGAATTCAAAGGTTCTTTTGTTGACTCTCACAAATTGTGTAGAGCTTTCTTGCAAGGAACTCTACTTTTGAGACCTCTGTTTAAGGACCCTACTCCTCCTTGGATTATCAGTTTGGTACTGCAAGCTCTAATACATCCCCCCTTTAAATCAGTAACTGAATGTGACCTTAACTATATTACTTGGAAAACTATTTTTCTAGCAGCCATTTCCTCTGCTAGACAAATTTCAGATATTCAAACCTTGTCTGCAAAACCTCCATACTTGATCTTTCATAAGGATAGATTGACTCTCTGAACTAATGCCTCCTTCCTTCCCAAGGTGGTGTCAGAATCTAATATTAATCAATTCATTAATTTGCTGGTATTCTTCCCAATTGTTTGTTTCCTTTGCAGAATGGAAATTGGGCAAACTAGTTGCAAAGGTAACATTAGCCAGATGGCTAAATGAGTGTATTTCATTTGTTTATAATAAACTGGGTATCACCTTATTACAACCAATACTCTCTCATTCATCTAGGTCCATGGCAACTTCTTCAGTTTTCCTATCCAGAGCATTCATGGACAACATATCTGCAGTGACAACTTGGGCTACTCCCGATACTTTTATTACTCATTACAAATTGGAGCTGGTCTCCAGGGTTAGATCATTATTTGGTTTAACTGTGTTCAGGAATATCTTTTGTTAGAGTTCACCCAGGATTATAGGTAGCTGGGGACTCTGTCCCATCAGTTGAGGATAGAATGAAAATTGACATCAGATAAAGAAGCTATGCACTTACCATAATGTTCTATCTGTGTTGTCCATTTTCATTTTGTCATTCTTCCTCAACTTCCCACCCACCAACCACCATCCTTTCTATTTACAAACTTTTGGAAGAATGAACTTTTAGGGGGTCATCATTGTCCTTATATTGAGCTCCAGATATAATTTCTTTCTGTATTGAGAACATGCAGTGTTATATTTCCTATATTTATGCATTTTCAATATTTCCTTTCTGGTAAAAAATCAGCAAACAAGATATGAGGTAAGTTAGGGTTGGTGGATTATTGGTAAGGGAGAAGCTCAAGAGTTTTTTGGTTGCCATGAGCTTTAGTAATTGCCAAGTCAGATCCCAGGATCAGATCCAAACCCATCAGTTGAGGAACAAATTGACAACATAGATGGAACATTATGGTAAGTACATAACTTCTTTTTTTCTTCCTTAGGAAATTACTGGCTTCTTCACCTTTTTTTTTTCCCTTCAAGCAAGACAATTTGGCATTAACTGTTAGTTTGAGATCAGTTGCCTAGTCATCTAGTTTTAGTTCTAGCCTTTTGTTCCAGAGAAAAAGTTCTTAAAGGTTGCTGGTACATGTAATGATCAATGATTTCTGCACCTGTAAAGCCACATGCCGTTATTTCAGTTTGTGGATGATGTTACCTAATCGGTTTTACTAACTTTGCTGTCCTGTCTAGGGGACTTAATGTGATTAAGGACTTCATGTAGCATAGACGACAATGAATTAATAGATGTTTATATGCTTGTTAACTTATTCCTCGTTGCTCTTTGTGCAATGCCTTGCTGTTAGGCTTAGTAGTTGTGCTGTACTTTTCATTTGCTATGTGGTCAATAAGGATTTCTACAGAAATGGATAAAAATTGGAAGAAAAAAAGATACAACAGATACACTGCAGGATTCCTGAGCATGTTAGTGCACTTTAAAATATTGTACTGAAGTATAAAGCTCAAGAATCACAATGAAAATGTAGTTATTTTCATTTGTCAAGAGCACCAGCCCTATTTCAGTACAACCCCCCCCCCCACAGTAGTCCATTTGTGAGCACATCCCCATTAGTAGGAACATTTAAAAATTTAGACTAATGGTATAAGTGGAATGTGAATCAGAGGGGTGGGAAGACCAAGACTACTGGATAAAGAAATCTGAATGTATCTTTCAGTCTAGCATATTATAATTTGTGATACAAATTGGGAAATGCCCCAGGAGCAATGTAATGACTACAGATTGTTTTCACATTGACTAAGAGACTTTAACTATGAATTAATGCTAGAATAATTAACTGAATGGATAATCAACATAAATATTTTGTGATTCTTTACTGACTTGCCTTGTTCAAAGACCATGCCCTGATATAATAAAAGGTATTGATGTGCAGTAAGTACATTTACTTGCACTAAACTGTGCTTGAAGTCTAGTTTGTAATTCCAGACCTCTATAGGAATTATTACAGATGTAATCCACAACATGTATCCTTACAGACAGAATGAACATTGTGCATTCATTTTGCCTTTTGTGTGCTCACCTTATATTAATATGTTGTCATTTCTTCTTCAAGGAGGGATTGTTAAATGTTGAAAAGGCAGAATGTGAAGATGAGCTGACAGGAGCAGAAAAAAGCTGCCTGCGTCTTAAAGGCCAGATGATCTACTTACCGGAAACAGAAAACATCCTTTTCCTGTGCTCTCCAAGGTGAACATTTTTGCTACAGTTATGACAGAATGCACTACTTCAGCACAATTTCTTAGACGCTTCCTGGAGTATGCCAGAATGCAGTAATCAATGTTTGCGACAAATCCAGCAATAATGACTCTGCATTTTTGTTTCTCATCGATCTACGATATGGTGACATAATGTGGCTTGTAAAAATACAGTGGTGAAATAAAGATATACCATATTTTGAGGCATAATCCCAAGCCATAGCAGCTGCATATTAGATCAGCAACTATTTCCTAGCTTAAAGCGTATTATGGATAGCTACATTAATATCTAAATAGAATGCACATGCCTAATGCATCCTTTGCTGACGTAGTGTACAATATTCATTAAGCTTTGATGTTTTCAAAATGCACTTATCTAGAAAGAGTCACAACATGCCTTGTAAACGACTCCCCAGGTAGGATTTACTATGAATAACTACTGCATCTCATTTGATCAGTATGCAAACACAACAATGACATGTACAAGTATACAAAATTGCATTCCCTAGCAAGAACACAAGAAGATTGCCAAACAATAAATAAGCATTTTTGAAAGGAAGCAAGCCCCATGGCATATACAATGGTTGGTTTATCCCTGATTTGTAATTATAATGATTCTGAGATTGCACAAAGGGAAAATTGTAAAACAAACACAGAACTATTCCTTTCCTTCTTTTCTTGAGTCTCGTGACCTAAAAATCAAAGAACGGCTTATGTGACAAAGTAAGTTCTGATCTAGTAAAATGTTGATTACGGGAGCATTCAACCTTTCATGTTCAATGTTTTGTGACATGATTATCAACTACTCAATATATTATGGTGCTGTCTCCGTAGCCACCAGATGATACCTTTTTTAATCAGGCATTGACAATAATATTGGCATGAGTATAGTTTTGAAATGGGAGGACAGAGAAAGGCCACACAAGTTTGTTTGCCCTTTGCCATTTTTGATATTTGTACCTTTACTTTGGAAATTCAGTTTATCATATGATAATGCTGTTGTTTTCAGGTGACATGATAGCAAAAGTCTTTTCCATGCTTGATTGTGCTACCTTAGTGGGTACTTCACAAGAAAATCCTTGTGGGTTTTTTAGTAATCAAATGCATATGAAATGATGGCAGCAGAGCAGGATTTTTATATTTTCTGCTAGCATCACAATTATATGGCAATAGATTTTGGCTAGGAGTTCACCTGGGCACTCTGCTTATCCTTTAACCTTGGCTGCTGCTATTACACTGACTGAACTCTGAACTTTCTAGTGTACTACAACACAGCATATCATGGAATTTCTTGGCCTGGCATGTGCTGTAATATACCCATAGCTATTATTTTGCCTTGCTGTTTTAATACAAATTAGAGTTTTTAAAGCTTTTATATTTGTTTAAATTTTGATATAGCAATTTGACAGACAGTACATAACCACAGTCGGGATCTAATTACAACATACATATATTGCCTCAACAAAGTACCATTTTATCCATGAGTATAATGCCCAAGACATTAAAGGGTTTGCTGCATTCTCTTTGTCGAATGTCATTTCTCAGACAAACAATCACAATAATCTCTTAAGTGCTTTAAAAAGTCTTTATATTTATTGTCCTTATGCCAATGAAGACGGTATAGGGCTACTTCACATATATTAGGAAGTAAATCTTCTTTGTAGTAAACTCCTTCTTAGAGAAAAATCTATGCACATATTAGCACATATTATTTACCTACCTATATCAAACACCTGAGACTTCAGTGGCTACCAATGTAAATTTTAGGAATTTACAATGAGAGACGCCATAGATATCCATTTCAGTCACAGCCAGGTACATCCCTCTTACTCTGCTTTCACTAGATAAATGTCACATAACAGGGGGTCACACAGACTCTACGCTGACTACAAAAGAATTTTCCCAGGAATTGATACAATATTTTTTCTCAAGAATCAAGATAATAAGTCTCCAAAATCTTAGCCCAGACACAGCTCCTGTCCTTTAGAATGGGGCCAGACCATAAGCTTATAGTTTGCATCCCAAAATGCACAACTCCAACATTCTACCCCTTGTTTAACCAATTCGTTCTGATATGTGCTGTAATCTATAGTTATAGATTTTATGTGTGAATAAACAATGCTCAGTTGTCTTTGGAACAGGAGGGTGAATGTTGGTACAGGAGGTATCATATCTAATGAGTGGTTTTCTTCACTGTTGACAAGGTGCACCTTACATGCATGATAAACATCAGGAAATGTAGCAAGAGGTTCTCTGGTTCAATTCTCAGCCGGAGTGCCTTCTGGGCAGAGTCTGCATGTCCTCCCTGCGGTCGAGTGAACTTTGAAAAAGACATGCAGGTAGGTCTGTGTGTGTGTGCCTTCAGTGAAGGTTGGGCACTGGGCTGGCAACTCGATACTGTATAACTGTAAAATCCACTTAAATCAGTAGCAGACAGGTGATCTGCTGTGGTGACCTCTAACAATGAAAAAGCCGAAAGACCTAAATATAAATGTAAGATATGGTGTTGGCACAGCCTTGGCAAAATGCTTTTTGTGGATGAAAACTAACACTGCTGAGGCTTTATTTGGCTTTTAAGAGCTCTCATTATTATATATGATCCTCTACAGAACTGTGACTGTTGATAGCAAAAAAAAAAAAAAAAAAGCTAGACTGAAAAGAAAGACATCCCTTCTTCAAATTAGGTTCTAAATTAAAGCACAAGCACAATGCTATATATTAAGTACCTGAAGTAAGGTTTCAAAAGGCATTTTGTATGTATTTTACTTCATACATCTCTGTATCAGTTAGATTCAAAGTCCATTCTGAATAAGTATTCATGTCACCACAGTGCTATTCATTTGGGAAAACAGGTCTCCAGGACTCTATAAGAGGAAGTATTTTTACAGCATCCATGTTTGGGGACTTGGCAACAGACTCTGTTCATGATTCTGTCATACATGTAATTGTAGGACTCTTAAGGAGTATAGAACCCCGGAAAAAAAGTCATCATATCTTTTTCACAAGCTTTTAGCCAGTCAACCTTATGATGTCTCATGACTTATTTTTTGTTTTAAAAAGCAGTACGTCATTTACCCTAATATTTTCATAAGTTTAACTGCAGTAACTCTGCAAACATATGCTACCATTGTAGGACATCTTCAAAATGAACAGACAAATTAGAACAGCTTTAAAATAAACACTATCCATTATAGAAGAAAAGCATTCTGAATATATCATTAGGAAATTGATTTTTTACATAGAAAAGTCTCTCTTGAATTATTTGTGACTTTACAGGCAAAAAGCATATTACTGCAAAGAGTTGTTTGCATGAAAAATCATTACTATTCAGACTGTCAAGCACTGTAATAGGTGCAAAATGTAAATTAGTGGTCACCGCCTTTTATCTCAAAGGAATGTGAGACAATGATGGGGTCACAATTCCTTTGAAATAGCAATTATTTTTAACGTTAATTATTTATTTTAAAACATATTTGTTCAACTGAAAGATCTGCAGTAATTCAGTTCACAAGATCTGCCAGTTTATTGTTTTTCTGCACGTATGTTAAGGAATCTGTATCTGCATTTAATGTTTATCACAATGAGTAAAGCAAAACTTCTAACTACTGACTGCTTCAGCAGTATTAATGGTTATTTTTAACAAATAATGATGAGATTCTCGGCTGGAGTGCGGGGAGTGCCTTCTGTGTGGGGTCCGCATGTCCTCCCCGCGGTTGGGTGGGCTTTTGAAAGACATGCATAATGGGGGTTCCTTCGTTGAAGGTTGAACATCGAGCTGGCACCTCGGTGTTCATTAAAAATCTACTGGCAATCATTAGCGGACCAGAGTTCCGCTGTGGCGACCCCTAACCAGGAAAAGCCGAAAGACACAACAAGTGTGAGCCAGATTCTGCAGCGGCAGCAATAAGTAAACAAAATAAAGAGTACAAATTCTAACTATGTTTGTAGTTCAGAAATATTAACGACCTCTTAATTTTCTTGACAACTAATAAGCGATCTGGGTCTTGCATAATGACTACAGTTTGGATTCAGGGCTGATAAACAAGTATACAAATCCTTAAGTGACCGAGGGAATTCTCTGTAGCTGGTGTGTTTGGCAGTTTTCATGTTATGATGTTCATAAACAAAAATGTTTGTTCACATAACTAAGTAAACAAAAAATATGCAACTTTGCTAGTTATCATGCAGAATAATGGAAACAATTAATATTTGTCCTTATCAACCAACTTCAAGAAATGACAAGACATATCAAGATACTTATGTTGTTGCTTTAGTCCATCTTTTCTCGAAGCTCAGTAATCTCCAGTTCAAAATTTGTGCCATACAAACCACAGTCAATGCCGCTTTTGAAATGGCTTCAGGATTGTCATGAAAGAAACTGAAGCTAAGGTGATTCAAGTAAGAAATTTGCAAACCATTCTTTAAATTCCTTCTGTAATTTACAGAGTAAAGCAGAAAACTGAACCACCACCTGGTCTGCAGGCTCTTTTGCTGCATTTGTGTGCAGGAACATGCAGAGGCCCGATGCTCTGTGCTGTAATTTGAAAAAACATTTCTCATCACCTGGTGTACACTTGTCTGAAGCAACTACTTAGTATATGCCTACAGAGAGCTGCACAATTCATTTATGAAGTCAGAACCCTTCATATTTAAATTACCTAAGATACTGAGTAATGATATTTAGAAAAGCAATATCCACCTAGCAAATGTGATTTAATAGCTCTTCACAGTGCTTGTTTTGCTTATTTAATTTGTGGCAATAAATCACACACACACACACACACACACACACACACACACACACACAAGCACACACATCTCAACAGTGGAGGCCTGTGGAGGAAAGCTTCAAAGTATTTTAAGAACAAAAATTTTGCAGTCTTCAAAAATAATTCACAAATGTCTACAGTTTACAGTTTAAATAATTATACCAAACAAGACATAATGTGAAAATATTGGTTAAGAATAGATACAATTTACATGACAATGACTTTATATTTAGAGAATTTTTAGCCAGTTTAAAAAAATTAAAGGCAAGTTTATATAATGCAAACAGGAATTTCAGTATGAAGTGGGAGAAAGAAACAGGGTTCTGGCATATTTATTCAGAGAGGCAAGGGAGAGAAATAGATTGAAATAAGGAAGTGAGTGAAGAAGGGGGTGTAAGGAGTTATGAGGTATGAATAGGTACTCGTTCATATTTAGGAATAAAGTTTCTCCTGGGGTTGAGCAAGAACAGAGCCAGATTTTGCCTGGGAAGTCTTTCAGAATGGTTTTAAAGTACTGCACTGAGGACATTGGTCTGATGGATACAGGTAAGACTTTATAGGCCTTAGTAACACTGTAAGAGTAAAAGCCATGCCTTGCAGATTTGATATGTTTGTGGACAGAGGAATTTTTGTTCACTGGATCATAATGACAGAGTGGGAACATAATTGTGAAAAGAAGTATTTAGTACTGGAAAAGCAGATGAATGCTGAATAATGCTGGTGGTAAGAAATTGTGCACGTTAGTTGCTGCCATAGTTCTAACCAATTTAGTCTTTTTAGTGCTACGCAGTGGTGAGATATGAAAGGAATATTTGCTGCAAATGTAGCCACTTGATTCTAGCATTATTCAAGTTTTGCTTTTTGTGATGCCTGGAGGTTAGCAAGGATGGGAGTGCCATAAAGTAGTAAAGGGAGGAAGTACTTAAGACAAGTGTAATTTTAATTGCGTTGGTGAGAAAATGTTTTGATCTATAAAGTATCCATTTTTTATGCAATTAATAACATCCAACACCACACTGTGAGGAGGCGGAAAACTTTAATAAAATAAAAACATTAAAAACGGAGGTAAGCACTTTCACAACACAAGTTGCTTCTTCAGACTATTAAAAGAATACAGCCAAAGCTCAGTCATTATATAGTTAAAATGACTGGATAAATTCCCAATCAGGAACAACAATTAATAAAGCATAAACTTTGCAAGCTCGGAGATGATGGTTCAATGTCAATCCAAGCTACAACAGCCAATAAAATTAATAAAGATAAATAACCAATCGGGCAGTCCTAACGACTGCCTTCCTACTGGTTGGAAAACTCCACCAAACATCATATCAAGATGCGGCAGAATACACCAATAAGAATCTAAACTTCCTAGAATCACCTTATCAACTAGGGGTAAACAAATCCATGGGAATGTATTAGCTATAATGGATTCTAACAACACAAACTTCTCATACTACAAGTTGAAAACTATCAGAAATTGTGTCTAAGTGACTTGGCAATATCTACTCAAATTATACTGAGCCGTCATCTGCGAGCGCTTTGCAATGATTTTATTCTAGTCCTTTAGGAAAGTTGTTGGGAGATTCTAATGAGGTTTTAAGAGGAAGTTCATTATGTTTCATGCATGACAATGAACTCCAAGGCATGGGCTGCCAACACGTTGTGCAATGTTGATTTAGATAGGGTACATTTCTAATATACAAGTGAATCTTAGAAGCTTGGCATTTCTAATTAATGTTATTTGATTAAGTCATTTATTGCTTCATTATTTAACTCAGATAGTTTCAGCCAATTAGAACATTGTTTTCAGAGTGTTTTGATAGGTTGTCTATGTTCCAATATCCATTTTGATTGGTCTAGACTCTGTATTATTTTGTGATTGGTTAGGGAGGTTAGCCAATATTACTAGTTTTGCAAAGTTTATGCTTTATTAATTTTTTGTTGTTCCTGACTGGGTATTTATCCAGTCATTTTAACTATATAATGACTAAGCTTTGGCTGTATTCATTGAATGGTCTGAAGAAGCAACATGTGTTGTGAAAGCACTTACCTCTGTTTGTAACATTTTTATTTTATTAAAGTTTTCCGTCTACTCATAGTGTGGTGTGTGAAGATAGGTAAATGCTGCCAGCCTAGCCAGATATAATTTTTTAGATAATTCTGTCATTTATAAATATTAATATAAGCCACAGGCTTGTTCTCTTAAATGGTAAAAAATGCTGTTAGATGTGGAACTGCAAAAATGTAAAAACAGTGCACTCTGCTGTAACAAAGCTGACAAGTCAATCCTTTGAAGTGAAAACTCAGAGCCAATATGTCTGGATGAAGGAATTCTGCCTGTTGTTTTGAGGCAAGAGTTAATGGCTAAAATTTGCATATATAATTTATTTTATTGCTCTGGTTCTTGACCATCTGCAATATCAAAAGGACTATTAACCTCTGAATTCTGTTAGCCTGGGAACCAGAAAGAAATGATGTAATCTGACATGAATCAGTGGTACTGTGTTATCAATTTAAGGAGGGAAATAATGAGAGCATGAGAGCATTTGTCTTGGGAACATCCAACTCACCAGATCTCTGCCTATGTCTAGATGTATGTAGGATTTTCAAACTGTGCTTTCTCTTAGATACAGCTAGGAAATAGGAAGATTAGCCTAGTTTGTTTTTCTGTGATGTCAGAACTTTTGCTACTGTATTATTTTAAGTATTTCTGTGTGATCTCTGAACTCTTGACTAGTACTGTGTAGTAAAAAGTATTGTATTGTGTTTTTATTAGTTATTAAATATTTTTAAATATTTAATCTGTGGCTGTTTTGTGTAGAGATAATTTAAGCTCTAAGAGTACATTGCATGTATATAGTGATACTATACCAAGTCACTCCAAATAAGTCGTGACTGTTTAGTTGCACTTACCATTTGAATAATAATATTGCACAGTATAATTGGATACCCTTTCATGAGGGCCTTTGAGTAGCTAATAAATATTATTTGGTTGGTGGTAGTGATTTCTACCGTATAGTCTGGGTAAAAGGGGAACAGCTGGAGAACATGTGCCAGCCTTCTCCAGAAGTGTCTGCATGGTTTTATATAACTCATATCTCAAAGTGTGTGTGTGTGTGTGTGTGTGTGTGTGTGTGTGTGTGTGTGTGTGTGTGTGTGTGTGTGTGTGTGTGTGTGTTTGTGTGTGTCAGCTACTTGGGCAGGGACACGAAGCACTGGTTGGACAGAGAGGGTGCTGGAGGTTTTAGCTTACCCACTAGGCTGAGATCTGGACCCTATAACTGTGCCAGTGGTAATTCCTATTGGGGACCTGAAGAGAAAGGGAGAAACCAGCCCCAGACTGACTGTGATCTCTGTGTGCTCTTAAGGGAAATTGTACTTTACTGTGTATTTATTATCCTTTCCCTATATGGACGCCCCTCACTGGTGTTAGTGGTGAGGATTGAGGCTCCTTGGTTGCTGGGCAGTGCACAGGCATCACATGGTATTGGATGTTATTGGTGTTCACTGTTTTGTTTTATACCACTGGGTTGCTGCTGGAGTGTTATTTTTCATCTGCATTCATTGGGTTTTTATGCAATTATGTATCATCATCATCATCATCCCTCCTTTTCCCATTTTTCTTCATGGGGTCGGGGTATCATTTTAATTGTTGGCAACTCTCTCAATTCAGTGTCACACTCCTGCCTTCTTCAACACTCATTCCTGACTGCTGCAGATCTTCTTTCACACAATCCATCCACCTCTTTGCTGGATGGCCTCACTTCCTCTTACCTTTTTCCTGTCTGTCCCAAATCTTCCTCACCAGATTATTGTCTGCTTTTCTACACATGCGCCCAAACCACCATAATCTGTTCTCTTTTATCTTTCCTGCAATTGGAGCTACTTTGGTTTCTGCTCTTATGTCTTTATTTCTTCATTTGTCCCACAGTGTCCATTGTACCACCTTTCTCAGGCACTTCATTTCCATCACCTCTAGCTTCTTCAATTGTTCTGCCTTTACTGCCCAGGTTTCTGTACCATACAGTAGTACTGGTCACACCACTGTCTTGTACACCTTACTTTTCAGCTTCTTTGGTATTCTTCTGTCATAGACTACACCTAATACTCTAATCCAGTTGGCTGCAGCCCCTCTGATTCTAGCATTAACCTCTTCATTCTGACTACCCTTCTCCTCAACTACCCCTCCCAAATACATGAAGCTGTTTACCTGTTCCTCTATCTTCCCTTCTATCTCTATTCTCAGCTTCTTCTGATTTCCCAAATTTGCTGCCATGACCACCATCTTAATTGTGCTTACTTTTATCCCATGTGCCTTCAGATTTGCATTCCATTCTCCTATCCTTTGCTAAAGTTCTACTGCTGCATCGTCTGCACAGAGCAGCTTTGTTGATCCTTCACCTCCAACCTGTTTGCTAATGTAGTCCATCACCAGTATGAACAGTGGTGAGCTCAGAGCTGACCCCTGATGTACACCCACTCCCACTGAGGCCAAACACTGTTCATACTTGAGACATTGGGTCCTTGTACATAGCTTGCACTAATTCTACCAATGTTTCTGGGACTTTAAACCACCACAGTATTGGCCAGATCAGCTTTCTTGGGACCTTGCCATATGCTTTCTCCAAGTCAAGGAATGCCCAGTTGGACTCTTTCCTCATCTCTAGCTTCTTCTCAACTATCTGTCTCAGTGCAAACATTGGGTCAATTGCGCTGCATCCTGATCTGAATTCAAACTGCTCATCTCCAGTCTTACATTCTACTACTCTGCGTATCCGTTTATCAATAACCCTCTCCAGAACTTTCATGCAATGTGATAGGAGTTTGATGCCTCTGTACTGCCCACAGTTGTGGATGTCCCCTTTGTTATTGTACAGTGGCTTGAGTATGCTTATTCTCCAGTCATCTGGGATACTCCTTTCTCTCCATACTGCTATTAGTACCCTCAGGACCCATTTTTCCCCATCTCACCCAACATTTTTATCATATCTGCTGTGACCTCTTCTGAGCCTACTGCTTTCCCTGACTTCATCTTCCTTAGTGCTATTCTTACTTCTTCTAGGGTGGGCTCCTCTTCCTCTCTCATTATAGGCTGTTTCTGGAGCAGTATAGCTTCTGTGGGGTTTTCTTCATTCAGAAGTTGCAGGAAATACTCCTTCCATCTGCCTCTGATGTCCTCTGGACTGGTGAGCAGGTTGTTGCTGGCATCCCTTATGAAGGGTGTCTGACTATCTTCTTTATCTTTCTTTCTTTGCCTTGCAACCTGATATAGTTTCTTTGTGCCCTTTACTGAGTCACTTTCCAGAAGTTGGTGCAGTGCCTCTGATGCCCTATTCTTTGCTATTGCAACTTTTTTCTTTTTTCTTAGCTTCTTTGTTAGCCAACCAGTAGTCCTTCCTATCCTGGTCAGTCTTTTCTGTCTCCCACTTTTTCCTGCACTCCTTCTTTCTTTTGATGACTTCCTGGATCTCTGTGTTCCATCACCAGCTTTCCCTATGTACCTTATTTCCATACCTGGCTTGGCCACATATCTTTTCTGTAGTTCTAACACATGCTGTTTTTAGGTGCTGCCATTCTTCTTCAACTCCACCTGTTTCCTCCTCTTCTTGGGGTGCTAGACCCCTGAGTAATTACTTGAACTGTTGTACTTTCTCTCCTGTTAACCTCCAGGTCTTCAGCCTGGTCTCTGTTAACCTTAGAGCCTTCTCTGACCTCTGCATACAACTGATTGTAGCAACTAGTGTTTTATGCTGTGGGCCGACTGTTTCACTGGGGATGACTTTGCAATCATGGATTCTAACCTGGTGCCTTTTCCTTACTAGGAGGACATCTACCTGAGTTGCATGTTGACTACTCTGGTATGTGATCTTGTGACTGTCTCTCTTTCTGAACCATGTGTTGGCTACTATCAAGCCGTTTGCCAGACAAAAGTCTAGAATGGCTTCTCCTTCTTTATTCCTGTTGCTCCACCCATGTGGACCCAGGCAATCCTCATAGCCTGTTCTGTCTGTCCCGATATGTGCATTCAAGTCACCCATTATCAACACCAAGTCATGTTGTCCTACTTTATCTAGTAGGTCCTGCAACTGCAGTCTGAATGCACTCTTTTCCTCACTATCACAACCCTGCTGTGGGGCATAGGCTGAGATTATGAATACTGCCCTATCATTACACTGGAGTCTGACCGCCATGAGTCTGTCATTAATTCTGATGATATCCCGTATTGCCTTCTGTAGCCTCTCTCTCACCACAATTCCTACACCATTTCTAGCATGCCCTCCACCTGAGTAGTAAACTCTGGATCCTAAGAATTTCTTTGCCACCAGTCTAAACACCATCTTTTGATCATCAGTCTGAATGTTTGTTCCATTGCTGGTTCAACAGGCCATTTCAGATAAGTGCCCAATTGGAGTTTTGGTTGCCTTATCTTTGTTTTGATATATTGTTGCTTGTGGCGTTTCATGTCTTCCAAGAAGGGTAAATGCCAGTGTGGAAGACAGATTGCCAATAAAGACTATCACGAACAGTGTCTGTTTTGCCTTGGCACTTCGCACGACCATACATCCTGTTCTGTCAGGCCTTTGTTCCCAAAATCCTTTGTAGTAGGCTTTCTTCTTTGGCACTTTATCTTCAGAATCAATGTTTTCAGCTTCTTGCTAAAGACATGATGGAAGGAACTTCCTGCTCTAAGGGACAGCCATCTGGAAAGAAAAAGGCCAAGAAACCTAGTCCGGAATCTTCTGCTGTTCAGCCTCTGCCAGACATTCCTCCTGAGGTGAGTGATAGCTTGGAGGTTCACCCAGCTTCATCACTGGATTCTTTTGCCACGACTGGGTTGGAGGCTGGGGGGAATCTGTCCATAGGCATGTCTGAAGAGGCTTTGCAGACATCTGCTTCAGACGTTCAGGGCTAAAAGCACCTGATTATTTCTGAGGGGCATTCTCCAAGTTTTTGTCAGAGAAGAAGTCCCTATTACAATAATTGAATGCTGTCCTGGGTTGGAGCCTTCTAAATTTTTTAAGGCAACATACCCTTAAGGAAAAAAAAAAAGACCAAACATATTTCCTCAGCTATCAAGGACCTTCAGAGTGAATGCAAGTCCCCTACTCAGGGGTTGTTAAGTCCTTCGATGGCTTTAAAACCTCCTCAGAGTATTTTTTTTCAGCCCCCCCCCCCCCTTGGTTCTCTACCCTGCTTAAGAGACCCAGGGAACATGATTCCTCTGAGGAGTAGGCAGATTCAGATGAGGAATCCCTTGCTTATTCCTCCCAGATTCCCTCTCCTTTGGACTATGGATCAGAGAAAGAGGAATCTACCAGTCCTCATACTCCTTTTGAAGAAATTTCTTTTGGGGCTACAATCTGCAGGATGATGGAGTTTTTTTTAAATGGGATTGTGCTCAAGTTACTGAGATACCAAAAAGGTGTAATGTGCTATTGCAGATGGACTCTCCCAGACCTTCTGCTGTCCCTTCTGTTTTGGCTGCTTTGTTGGATGCCTTTTCTAATGTATCTATGGCTCCAGTTTCTCAGCCCCCTGCCCCCAAGAAACCTGATAGGTTCTATAGGGAGCCTGAGGACTGTAAGTCTTTGTACAAGTGGCCTTCTGCTAACCCCTCGGTGGTGTCAGTAGCTTCTAACAAGCCTTCTTAATTGCTTCCTTCTCCTAAGTTACTACCTTCTGATAAAGATAGCAGAGCCATGGAAAGGCTAGGCAAGAAGGACTTTGCCTCTGGCTTTTAGGGTTGTTAACTACAAGATCCAAAAAAACAATGAAACTGGAACAAGAAGCAGCAGATGGATGCTGTTAAAGTACTTTAATACAATTCACATGCACCACTGCTATCTCGGCCATTTGCCTTTAAGTAACTATCAGACCCTTATGCACAGGTACTTGTTGGCAATCACAGGAGTGAGGCAGGCCTGTCAAGTAATTTTTGATGTTCCAGACTCTGAAGGTAAAACTTCTGTCCTTTCCCCTTTAGAGACTTCCTCGCAGGTGGCTCATCATTTCACAAAGTTTAGTTATGATGCAGCAAATGCTTCTTCTAGTGCTGCTGCTTTGGGTTAGTGATGAGGGTATTATGGCTAAGTTGATGGATGCCCCACTAGATAATAAACACTTCTTTGGTGAAGCTGCTGCTGATTTTTCAAGTCCCTTCAAGATAAGGACAAGGCTTTACAAGAACTTAAACTTGTGTATGTTTCTCCTGTGCCAAAATTTCAGAGAAACTATCCCAATAACCCAGCCTTTCTTCTCAGGCAATCTCACCCTCCTTTTAGGGCTAACAATGGTGGCAAGCAGACTCCTCCTGCAAAGGCTACCCAGACTGCTGTCCCTCAGAGGTCTTTTTTCCTGATTCACCAGGTGCTGTCTGACTATCCTATACTTCCCAGCCACTTTCCTCTTACTCTTTATCTGTCTCCTTCTCCCTCTCTGTCTCTCTTCCTGTTTGGCTAAAGATTACTCAGGATCCATGGGTTCTTTCCATTATCTGCCAGGGGTATTTCATGGTCTGGAAGTCCCTTTATGGGAATTCCTCAGCCACCTCAAAAACAGATGTCTTTCTTCAATGGGTGCCTCAAGATCTTTTGACTCAGGGTACTATCCAAGAGGTACCTGTGTACAAAAGGGGGAGCAGGGTTTACTCCAGGATGTTTCTAGTGCCCAGGAATGAGGGTACCTGAAGACCAGTTTTAGATCTCTCTCAACTAAACACATTTCTGAAGTTGCCCTCTTTTCAAATGTTGTCCCTATTTTGCTTCCACAGGCTTATCTGGTGTCTCTGGATTTCAAGGATGCTTACCCCCATATCTCTAATAATCCTGTTTTCAGGAAGCTTTTATGTTTCTCTGTTGTTTCCTGGCATTTTCAGTTCTCTGTTCTTTGGCCTTTCTACTGACCCAAGGGTATTCACCAAATGTCTTGCTACTGTGATTGCTTTTTGCAGGCTAAGGGAGATCCAAGTCATTCCTTATTTGGACGGCCTCTTGTTTCAGGCATCTGCTCCAGGGATCTTGTTGCAAAATCTTCATTTGGCCATTTCCCTTCTGCAAAGCCTGGGGTTCAGAATAAACTTCAATAATAATTAATACAATATATTAATAAATAATAATAAACTTCAAAAAGTATTTTCTGAGGTACAGGATCCAGACTGTGCCTTTGCTGACATCCATACCTCACCCCAAGTCTTTAACACTCATTTCTTTTTTTCAAACTCTTCTTCTTCTGGCCTGTATAAAAGCCAGGGAATTTCTAAGAGCTCTGTGGTTCATGGTCTCCACCATTCCTATGCTTCATCTGGCCAAGCTCCACATGAGAAAGTTTCAGTAATTTCTGAAGTCCATTTGGCTTCAACATGCACATCCCCTCGAATTTGTAGTTCCTCTTCTGCACTGTCTCAAAAAGGCACTCCAGTGGTGGATTCAGTGGTTGTCTCTAAATCCAGGGCTCTCTTTTCATACCCCTCTTCCCTCTCAGGAACTATTCACAGATACTTTAGATGTGGGATGGAGAGCAGCATTTGGCTCCCTAAAAGTGCAGGGTGTTTGGTTACCTCTTCAACCAAAAGAGCACATCAATGTCAAAGAGATTAGAGCTTTTTCTGCTGTCTCTTCAGGATTTTCATACTCTCTTCTGCCCGGGACCTCTCAAGGTATTTACAGACAATACCACATTGACACGGTATGTAAACAAATGTGTGTGGGGGGGCAAGCTCTTATCTTCTTTGCTGGTTGCCAGTCCTGGTGTGGGAACTTGCCATCCAGTATCAAGTGACTCTTCAGGCAGTTTACATTCCCTCAGGTCAAAATATTGTGGCAGACACTCTGAGCAGGTCCTTAACTCAATTCCATGAATGGATGCTTCACAGGGATGTGTTTCTGGGCATTGTCCAACAGTGGGATACTCCTCAAATAGGTCTTTTTGCCTCCCCTCTGCACAGACAACTTCCTATTTTTGTGCCAGAGCCCCAGATCCTCTGGTTTGGAAGGTGGACACCCTATCTTTTTCTTGGAAGTTTTTTTTTTTTTTTAATTTATGCTTTCCCTCCCCTTCCCCTCATTCCAAAAGTCCTATTCAAAATTCAACAGGATGCTCTCAAATTCTTGTTGGTGACTCCCTTTTCTTCTGAGACAGCATAGGTTCCCTCTTCTGCATTTAGCTAAGGGGAATCATCACAAGTTACCTCAAAGTGTGGACCTACTCACACAAGACAAGAGATTTCTCACCAAACCCACATCCACTCTTCACCTGACATTGTGGGCAATAGGATTTTGATGGGTTTATATTACATGATCAAAACTGTAGGTTATCGAATACCTAAAGGTCGATCACTAAATATCGAACTGTAAAAATTGTGAACAGCCATTTCCACACAGGAAAACAATGCCATTGGCCAAACTAAAAAAAAAAAAAAAAAAAAGTTGTAAACAGAAATCAAGTGGAGGGCTTTGCCTTCCATGCTCCTGATCCCCCCTAACTAAATATACCAACTCCAAGTTTGTTCTATATTGTAAAAGAGACAATGGCCAAATGACTTGTTTCCCTGTGTGGAAACGGCCGTTCACGATTTTCACAGTTCGATATTTAGAGATCGACCTTTAGGTATTCGACTGCCTAAGGTTTCGATCTCATGATATCGGTTCATGTCAATTCATCGACATGTTACTACTTCGACAATAACTATAGCGACACGAAATAATCGACAGTTCAAACCGTTGACAAGTGGAATCACCCACTTTAACTTTACCGACAACCCGAAAGCAGTTTTAAATGGAGTGCTATCTTGGGCCGAGTACTAACATGGGTCAAGATGGGGGCATGATTTGTACGTCTAGATTACTGGTGTCTCACATAAATCACGCCCCCATCTTGACCCATGTTAGTACTCGGCCCAAGATAGCACTCCATTTAAAAGTGCCGTCGGGTTGTCGGTAAAGTTAAAGTGGGTGATTCCACTTGTCGACGGTTTGAACTGTCGATTATTTTGTGTCGCTATAGTTATTGTCAAAGTACTAACATGTCGATGAATTGACATGAACCCCATGATATAGACCCGATTTTGATTCCACTTAGACACCTTTTTCAGAGGATGTGCTTATGGTCCTGAAGGAGGCCAGTAAACCCAATACTAAGAAATTCTACTTTTCCAAATGGACGAGGTTTTCTACTTTGTGTATTTCTTGTAATCTGGATCCATTTTCTATAGATGTTCCTTTGGTTCTCTCTTATCTGTGTGAATTGCTCAATGCTGGATTGACTTATTCTTCTGTTAAGGCTCACTTATCAGCTAAATCTGCTTGTCTGCCTTATCTCCTCCTTTAACTTCTAGATTTGAAGCTAAACAATTTCTTAAAGGCGTCCTTCGTATTAATCCTCCCAGGAAGCATGTTCCTCCTGACTGGATTCTTAATTTTGTTTTGGAACAACTGACTCAGGCTCATTTTGAGTCTGCAGCTTCAGCTTCCTTGCAAAATTGCTCTTGGAAGACTGTACTTTTATTAATCCTTACTTCTACCATAAGGGTGTATGAGTTTCAAGCCATTATGGTCGCCCTCCTTTTTTTTTGTTTCAGAAGGACAGGGTGTCCTTGCATACTAATCCTTTTATGCCCAAGGTGGTTAATGAGTTGTCCCTTAATCAGTCGATTCATTTACCCACTTTTATCTCTTTTCCACAATCTGCCAGGGATACAGTGCTGCACACATTGGATGTGCATAACTAAGACTTTTCATAAGTCTGATCATTGCTTTGTTTCCTTTAATCCCAATTCCTTAGGATTGGCTATGTCCAAGCAAACTATCTATTTGTGGATTTGTAAAGCCATTACATTTTGTTATTTCTTTCATTGTAAGAGCCTTCATTCTTCAGTTAAGGCTCATTCTACTAGAGCTGTAGCTTCTTCTGGTGCCTTTTTCAAGGGTTTGGATGCTAACTCTATTCTTGAGGCAGCTACCTGAACTTCTGTTCAAACATTTACCAAGCACTACAAGTTGGATGGAATTTCCCGAGCTAGAACTGGTTTTGCCAGGGACAGCCTTCATGGCTTTCTAGAGAGCTCTGCTGGTCCTTCCTCCTCTTCTTCCTGAGCTTTGGTACTGTCCCTATTGTAATATATACTGCAACAGTGAAATGGAAGGGCATAGTACAGTTGTGTAAAATCTTACCCTATTGGTACACGTCCTTCTCTTCACTGTTGCAGTATTCACTCCCTCCATCCACCCCCTGGTCCATTTGTCTACTGTTGCAGTATTCACTACCTCCATCCACCCCCTGGTCCATTTCTCTTTTGGATGTACTGATTACCTTTCTTTTCCTTGGACTGGCAGTCCTACTGGAGTTCTCAGTTCTGAGGATGCTAGGTCCAGACATCACCTTTATGCCGTATGCTACGTGAGTAGCATACATATTACATACTGCATACCTTAAAGCAACCTAAAGGCTTTGGTATAATGGCCAGACACTGGGCCACCCTTGGCAGGGGATGCCTATTGTAATGAATACTGCAACAGAGAAGAGAAGACATCTACCGTTATGATGCTATCTTATACAACTGTACTTTTTTCATGTATTACAGGTGAGTGAGGCTGAACACAGTCACACTTAAAACATTTAAGGAAAACTGCAGTCTGTGCAGTGCTTGTAATGGATTTTTTTAAAAATAAAAGGGGTTTATAATGTTTTTTATAGGGGTATCTTTTTGTGGACATCTGAAGGTTTCATTAAAGAATAGAAAGGTGAAGATAGGAAATGGATAGACTCTCCTCATTTTTTCATTGTTTTTAATCTGGGAAGGTAGTATGGATGGGAAATAAGTCAGAAGGTGTAGGAAAAATGATAATGGAAGAGGGGCTGAGGAAGTGCCAGCTTTAGTCCCAGTCTAAAGAGCCTCAAATTCATCCACTGCCAGATGTTGTTGCAGTGGAGGACCCTCTGATGGTGGTTGGGGGGCCTCTGTTGGTGCAGTGGCTGGCATCAATTTGGAGACCATGTCTTCTACACACTAAAGAGAGGCTTCAACTGGGTGAATTCTCCTATCCAATATCTCCATCAGTGTCTCATCTACCACACTCTAAAGCCCCCTTTCTGTGAGGCTTGCCAGGCTTCATGCCATACCTGTAGTACCAGTGCTTCCACTCCAACCCTGAGAGGATGCCCCCAGATGGGCAGAGGGTGATCTGTCCCTAGCCTAGGAAGTACATGCCTAGCCTGCTCCTGAGGGTGTAAATAAAGAAAAATAAATGAGAGAGACAAAACAATAAAGAAGAAAGAATTGCATATTCAAAATAAGAATGTCACAGAATAAAGGGGTGGAGAGAGAGCGAGAGAGAGAGAGAGAGACAAAGCAGAAAAAGCACAATAAATCCACACGACAATGTTTACATGCCATTCCATACACTGCTGAAATACTGAGTAAAATCTTAATTGAAGTAAAACTTGTGTGTGGGAAGTGCTTATGTATACAATGGGGGTAGCGATTTCAGATGTGCTTTTGTACTCGGGAAGAATGATGAGTAGTGTTTGTGCACACTTCTGATGCATTCAAATGTCAAGGGTTTACGACTTCTTGAAAGGGTGTATGTATCTCTCAAGTTATATACTTGCAATACATTTAACACAGAACTAAAAATACTCTTTGTAATTATTCAAAGTAATCAGGTTAAAAGCAGTAACATTATCTTGAACTGTAAGGCTTTAGTTGCATTTTTTTCACCTGCAGAACTATTAAAATAACTGCCTTATTATTAATAAAGAAAACAGCTGAAAAAAAAAAAAGAGTACAGCAATTGTACATACACACCTTTCTCTTATGTTTACAGCTCTATAATGATTTTAAGTCCTTTTTGTGTGCTTGTTATACATATTACAAACTAGTAAAACAAAACACGATATATTACCTTGGACTTTAGTTACATTTACTAGCTTTTCTACTCTTCACTGTTGTTGCTGGTGGTTTTAGTTAATTTCTTCTTCAGCTATAATCAAAAGAGAGAAGGCAATTCTTCTTAATCTGTATTTGCACTTCATTTATATATATATATATATATATATATATATATATATATATATATATATGTATATATATATATATATATATATATATATATATATATATATATATATTTATATATATGTATGTGTGTATATATATATATATATTTATACACACATACATATATATATATATATATATATGGGATCCTTCAATATGTTCGAAGTTTCACTACTTCGAACCCCACCTTACCAAGTTCACTTATTCGAAGTAGTGAAACTTCGAACATTGACTTCGGTAGTCACACTACAGCGCGGAATGGGAATATTCCCTTTTCCCCGCTGTAGTGCGATCTTGGAGTTGGTATATTTAAGTAGGGGGATGTGGGGGGCATATATATATACATATATATATATATATATATATATATATAAATATATATATATATATATATATATATGTACACACACATTCCTGTCTAAGCAATAACTCTTTTTTGTTTTCTTTATAAGTTTCCCTTATACATACATAGCTGTTTGATTTAGTACAACATGTTTTATTGTTTTTTTTTTTTTTTTGGGTAGCCCGTGGAACTAGATTTCAGCGAAAGTGCACTTTCGTATAAGTGGACTTTCGCTGAAGTGTCGGGTCTACTGAGATATTTTGAAGAAGTGTATTTTCGATGTAGAGCAGTAGACCCATGTATATATATATATATATATATATATATATATACATATATATACATACACACACACATTCCTGCCTAAGCAATAACTCCTTTTTGTTTTCTTTATAAGTTTTCCTTCTACATACATAGCTGTTTAGTACAATACTGTGTCAATATTCCCTATCATTCCTGAGGAAATAAGTATGAAATGTGTGTGGAACATTGTTTTCAAAATATATGTAACACTGTGTTCAAGTAAAACTAATTCACAAACACATACATGTAGGAATTCATGGAAGTTTGCATTTCCTTTTCTGTGCAAAGCTGTCTGATAGGTAATGTTGAAGGAAACCAGCATTTCTCAGGGAAGTTTGTGTTGGTCATTCACGTGGCACTGCAACACCCATCCTTTCCCCAACCTGCAGTTTAACTAGGGTGTGGTGTATGCTTCTTCAGCCATGTTGTAACTGGAGTTAGAAATACTTATGAAAAAACAACTGTGTTAAGCAGCTGCTTTCGTTATTTTTCTATGGCCTACACAAAACTGGCTTAATGGAATGTAACTATTATGTCATTTTTGCAACAGTAATACATAGTAAATGTGTAATTGTAATTTTAATTTCATTATTTACAAATCCAGTCACAACTAGTTGTACCTGTGGCCCAGTACATGATTTACAGATTTACATATACAGATTATTTTAATACACTTATGTGACATTTGTGTATATTATCAAAATCTGTTACATTACTGATATGCATCTTTGTTAAAAGGATGCTTGTATGATTACAAACATGCTGGTTATTTCCTATGCATTTAATAACAGAATTCCAAGTAATATTTTCAAGTATTTTATTTATTTATTTTATTTTACATTTGTTTACTGGGAAAAGTCTGACTGGGATAAGACCCAATTTCAGCAGAGGCCCGGGGAGAAAAGCACCACATATAGACATTATACAAAACTTATACAAGAAATTATGCAAAAAAATATACAAGACATACAGTACACCAGAAATTACATTTTATGCTATTATCGCTGATATTTGTATTATATAATCATCTGATGTAACTCCTTATTGCAGTGTAGACATTGTAATTTCTCAAAGTAAGCTGAGGAAGGGTTTGTAGGGGTGAAATCTGACAGACAAAGATGAGGTTAGAGATTATCTAGACATGAGAGAGAGCATAGATTATGAGGTGGTCAGGAAAGAAGAAAAAAATATGACCAGAAACTATTAAAACTAGTTAGCCTGGAGTAGTACAGGCTAAATAGTTAGCCTGCTGTAGTGCAGCAGCAAAGCCAGGTGTCATTAAGATCATTTTTAAGAATCTTTTTAAATTGGTTGGTATTTGTGTTGGTTCTGATGCTGTGAGGTAGTGAATTCCACCCTGTTGTTACATGTTGAAAAAATAGGGAGTCCCCTGCCATATTATTGGATTTGGACACTTGTAATAGAGATTTATTTGTTGCCTGAAGACTTTGATTTGTGGTATGGGGCTAGAGAATATTTACAAGTGCTGTTTTTTCAGGTTGATATATTAGTTTGTGTGCTAAGGCTAATTGGTTATAGGATAGAAGTTGTGGGAGTTCTAACCAGTAATAGTTTTTTAAGGAGCGACAGTGTTGGGTATGATGTGGGCAGTCAGTTACAGATTTAGCTGTTTTATTGTAGCATATTTCAAGTTTAATTAAATCTGCCTTTTTAAGGTTAGTGAGAATTGGTTACACATATCTTTCTTTGAAAAAATGTAAAACTGTTTTTATCTTTAATATGACTCACGTAAGAAACCACATTTTTGTTTTACTTACTATAGAACTCTGGCCTTCTTGATGCAACCTGGTCTGCCACCTCGGCCAGCTGGTCAGCACAACGCTTCTGCAAATTATTGTACCTGTGACAGCACAGGTGGCAAGAGCAGGTTATATATGTCATTTTGACAGGTGTTCACCCAATTCCTGACAGATGTTGATTTTTTCCGAGTAATGTGTATTGTGAATGCCGAGATCTTATCCAGATATGAATCATGCAGAAGGTAGAGCATGGTCATGGTCCAATTATTGGACCAACTAGGAGAGCAGCCTCATGCCTACACAGGAGTCGCCATCTTTTGAAGTTCCAGAACAAGAATGAGGAAAGTATGGTGAGGAATGTATTAGTCAGGGTTCGAACCACTCCCTTTGGGACATGACATCACCTTAACCAAACCCTTTTTGCTCACAACTTCATTACAACAGCTATTGATGCTACTAGCAAGTTTGGTTTAACCAAAACTGCTTTGTCACGTGCCTTTTTTTTTTGTTCCATTAAAGAAAACCTGTTGCCTTTTCCGTCTATGCTTCATAAAATGGAAGTATACGATTAATGATTTTTATTGATAATGTTTATTGGTAATTTTTTTTACCTTAACACCAGTATGTGTTATGCACTGTGGCAGATTTTTATTTTGGGGAGGGGGGAGTAAATGTCAGTGTGTGTTGCTTTTAACTTTAGGAAGTTATGATTTGCTTGAGATGCTAGGGTGTGATACATCTTCAAATTCCAAAAGAGTTTCTCTCAGTGTAAGTCTGTCCTGATTCCAAAAGACTCGCTGTCAGTATAAGTGACTTACCTTGGTAAACAGGTTTACTATCGGGACCAGATTCCAAAACTCCTTCTCTCAGTCTGCTTTCAGTGTAAGTGGTCAGTTGCACTAAGAGCAAGTCCTTTGGAACTGGGGTCATAATGTTCGATGAACAAGGATTACATTTCATATTGCTGCAAATCTAACATCCAGATGACTTAATTTTATTTTTTTAACTAAATTCTGATTTTGACTAGTCTAGGGCCATTTGTGTGCTCCCGCAGAAAGCTTGGGATAACATGGAGTTCTGTGGGCTTCAGAACCATCCACAGTGCATCCATGTCACACTGCAATGCATTCACGTTTCTTTAGATGCATGTTCATAATCAGTGCAATTTCGAAATTTGTTGATAAACTTTAGGATGTTTGTGTACTACAATAGTACATAGAGATTCATATAAATTAGCCTAATTTGCATATAATGTGTGTCAATGTCCCTGACTTTTTGCAAATAAGTTGAGCATTGCCATATTAATTGACCAATACTCATGATAAGTGGCAAATGTATTAGGACACCCCAGACTTACTACAGTAATGTTTTTTTTATTATTATTATTATTTAATACGAAACAAAAATATGATTTCTTTATTGAATTAAGGGTCATTTGCAATGAGCTTTCATGTATGATGTGCATGTTATGATATCATTGACTGACTGGTAGATTTCTATCATTCTGAAGTTGGATTTCATGACAGCAACAGTGGATATTATTACTGATGACTGAAAATAATCATTATTCTGGTATAATTTACTGATAGTGCATACATGCATTTTCTACAGTGATTTTGCTGTGCTAAGGATATCAGCCTTCATCTGTGATGAATTTGTTTTATTTGGAGTGACAGTGAGGAAAAAATGTCAGCATTATTAATATATGATAATGGCAGATGGTAGGGCATGGATGCGTTTTTGTGACAAATGTGCTTGCATTCATGATCTGAATGAACTGTAGATAACATATTGCTATTTTATGTGGCAATATTAAGATTTGTATTATGTGATTATATAGTTTGTTTTAAGTAACAGTTTTATTTAATGTGGGTGGCAGGAAGACTTGGCCAGTGTTTTGTACTATAAAAGTTGGTACATCCAAACAGGATTGTCACACTTTCTGTCTGTGGTTCTTATTTATTTATTTATTTTTATATGTAGTCCTGACGGAAAATAATGGATCAAAGCACGGAAAGATAACTTCAGCAAGAGGAAACTTGTGTCGTCATGGCAGCACTTCTGTTTGGTAAAGGGGGACCCAGACAAGCCACAAGGAACAAGTGCTGGAGTCAAGTACTTGTTGAAATCAGTGCAGTGGGGGGCAGAAACTGAGCATTGGCATATGATACTGCTGTTGGTTCTGATGATATTAATGTTAGTAGTCAAAGTTTACAAGCACACCACAGTTCACACAGGCCATGGCAATGCTCATCTGCACCTAGCAGAACCTCACATTCAAGGTCACAATCATGATCTGACAGCAGTGTCAGGTCAGTGACAGCAAGATCACCTGCAGCACAACACGCTGCACACAGGCCATGTCAATGTTCACTTACACCTAGAACATTTTCACATTCAAGGTCGCGATCACCCGCAGCAAGCAGGTCACAACATTGGACTAACTCACCTTAGAGTTGTCATGGTAGCCCCTCCTTCAAATCAGTTGCACCATCATCTAGCCTGTCTGTAGGAGATGTGTATGACTCATTTGATCTTGAACTACTGTGAATCAGCTTCATGCAGACAAAAATGTGAATTATTTTCTATTTCTTGCCTTTTCCTAACAGTGAACAGGAATCATGAGAACCCTTGCTTTGCAATAACATGAGTATCATTTTCTAACAAATAAAAATGAAATATTTTAAAGTGAAACAGATTATAAAAATAAGCCAATTTCCTTATATTTGCAATGCGTTAACTCAAGAAGTATTTCACCTTTATCTTTTTTCTTTACTTTTGTATAATTAAGTAATCATTAAAGCAGAAATTCTGCCTGAAAGCAGACAAAAATGCGAATTATTTTCTACATGAGGCCTTTTGACATCACTGAACAGGAGTCAGTGAGCATGGCAATAGCATGATTGTTATTGTAACAGTTAATAAAAAAAATATTTTAAAACCAGAGTGTCAGATGAACAGTGACAGCAGACCATGCACCATACTCTATGTGTTTTTTACAGTAAAGGAAACACAAACCTGAATATCACGGTCCTTAGCTCTGGACTAAATGCCACCTCTTTACCTTCACAGCTGCATGTTGTGCACAAGTCTCCCATGTGGAGTTCTGTATTACTGCTGTTGACTGCTCAGCATTAGTCGTAATTGGTCTGGAACTGGGAGCTGCAGTTATAGCTTGGGTCACTTCACCACCTAACTGGTGCATGATCATGTTGTGCACAATGCAACATGCAGTTAACATCCTGCAAGCAGTAGCTGGGTCATACTAAAGGACACCACCAGACTCATCCAGACACCTGAAATGCCTCTTTAGGAGGCCAAAGACTCCCCTCAAATGACAGTACGGGTCTGAGACAGGGATGTGTTCCATGTCTCCTCTGCAGCTTCAGTTGGATTTTTCCTGGAGTCATGAGCCATGGCCTCAGCGGATATCCAGCATCACCTGGAAAAAAAAGGGGGTTGGTAACAAAACAAAATAAAAAATTTATTCAGCAGTACATTTTAACTTGAATAACAGCTCACATACATTATAATAAAAATGTGTTTATATTTTGCACTTACCAACAAGATGATCATTGGGTATCCTATCATGCAGCAAGCACCAGTAGACCAAGCTAGTGTGCAGAGGTCTTGGTGATGCACCCCCAGGCTTCACACACTACCTGGAAATTGATGGAATGGTAGGACCAAGCTAGTGTGCAGAGGTCTTGGTGATACACCCCCAGGCTTCACACACTACCTGGCAGTTGATGGAATGGTAGGACCAAGCTAGTGTGCAGAGGTCTTGGTGATGCACCCCCAGGCTTCACACACTACCTGACAGTTGATGGAATGGTAGGTCATTCTGTTGTAGTACTGCTTCTCCTGTGGACCAGGGGGGGCCCTAATTGCAGCATGAATGCAATCTATCATGCTGACTACCTCAGTGAAATGTGCCAGTCCATAAAAAGTATGGATAATCCTGACTTGGCTCATACATGCCAAGAGTTCATCCAGGAACAATATCTTCAAGGTAGAAGCCTGTGAGATTCCCAGTGTGTCCCCAGTTTGTCTCTGAAGTGTCCCTGTAGGAAGCATATTGAGGGCTATACATACCTTTGTGTCCACAGGGATACCTACTAAGAGGCTTATATTGTCCCTGTCCACTGTAAACCTATCCATGATTTCCTGATTATCAAAGTTGTAATGAGTAGCCCTTTGCTTATATTTTCACCTTGTTGGCTGGCAAGCACCACTGGGTGCAAGTGACTTAAGGCAAGCAACTCAGACCTAGAAATCACAAAGCCCTCAGCAAGCAATAACATTTTTGCCATTTGCATCTCTGCTAGATTTGGGAAGACTTCTCTTTATTCTGTGACCAGCACAGGAAAGCAGGAAAATAAGAGTTTGAATAACAACTGGTGTAAAACATACTTCATTAGCATATGCAGGTTTGCAACACTCCTCATTTCCGTCTCATTATTTGCACATTTGCATAAACACATCCAGGGTCATCACGTATTTGCATAAATGACCTCTATGAATTGCAGCTCAGCTGCATTCGTCTGTGAACATTGCAGATTGCTTCTGAACATTTACATAATGACTAAGAATACCAGCCTAAGTCTTGATGAATTTCACGCTTCATTTCTTTCTATCTTTTTTGAAGGCTACCAGTCTTTTATTTATATTATCACAAATATACATGATATATTTAATTTAGCTTTCCTCCCCTTTACTTTGACGACCAGTGTTTCATTTGTTTTCATTTATTTTTTACGTGTTTCGAAACATAGCACACCAGTGAATGTCATGTACTCATCCTAGTAATACTGCAGAATTTAAAGAGTTTGAGCTGATTAGATTTTAAAGTGCATTTTAATGCATTGTTTTTTTTCCTGTAATGCAGTCTTGAGCCTTTTTAAAAAAACATAGCATAAAATATAAGATAAAAAAGTTATTTTTTTACTGTCCCTCTTTTCTGGACTTGTTATTTAATGAAAATTTCTTTCATATACACAGTTGTGTTTTAGCCTCCTGTTTGTGTGTATGTGTGTGTGTGTGTGTGTGTGTGTGTGTGTGTGTGTGTGTGTGTGTGTGTGTGTGTGTGTGTGTGTGTGTGTGTATTTCCTCATTTATTTCACTTGTTTGTAACCTAATATCATGTAGCCATTGACAATAACTTGGAGACAGCATATTTATATTGAAGGCTTTTTCTGTCCCTATCTTTTCTTCTTGACATTCAACACGTATGAAGATGGATTTTATGGCTATACCTGCAATCTGCTTCTTCTTCCAGAGAGATTGACTAACTATACAAACTACCTATGGCTGTATATTTATCTCCTCTTCTGCGAGGATCCAGCTTTAATTCCAGATTCAATACGTTTGGCACCTTTAATGTATATGCTTGCTATACACTGAAGATTTAGGATGCTTGTCCTATCTGGATTATGCCAGTCCTTTTTGGGAAGAATTATTACATCACACAATCTTATAAAATTGTAACCTCACAGAAGCATTCACGTAGTTCACCAAAGAATAATTTACTGAAGAGTGGCTTGGGTGCTATATTGCTCTAAATAACAGGAAAGAAGGGCTTCATCACTAATAGTCACAGCACTTCACTTTTTTCCTAAAGTATGTCCGTCTCAGAGTCAGGTGCCTATAGTAGGATGTTATGTGAGGGCAGGCCCAGAGAAAAGAATGACACTTGTTTTTTTTTGTTTTTTTCTTTTTTTTCTGAATGTATTATGTATTTGATTGAGCATTCTAATATTTACAAAGTATAATCTGAACAGTTACAGATAATCCTAAGTATTGTATAGGATGGCTGCTAGAAACATTTCCCTTTCAAATGCATGCTACAATATATTACAATGAAAACTAAGATTTTAGGTTTTCTCCTTACAGAACTGATCATTTAACATAATAAAGATAAAACAACAAATTCTGACATAGCCTTCAGCAATGCACAGAGAGAGCCTGAGTTACATGTTGTAAAACCTTTACATATCCACCAGTTTTCTCATTAGGTATAGGCAGATCTGTGCCTCCACTGTTCTGCATATCAGGGTATGTATAGAGAACATAAGATCATAGTTACTTACTAGGCTAATGGCACTAGAGACCTTACAAGCCTAGCCAAGTTCTTACCCTTATTTCCACGATCAACACCTATTAGCCCTGTCCAAGAGGGACACAGGTGGAACCCCAGGGTGAATTTACAGTCGCCCATCCAATCGTCCAGTTTGCGTTTGAAGAGGGTCAATGAGGTGTTCTGTTTGACATGAAGTAGAAGTCTGTTTGAAAGGTGTGGTTACCTCTGGGAGACAAATATGTCCCTCCAGCAGGTTTTATTAATGTTACATACTAGGTTAAGGCCTTTAGAGTGAGTAACCCATGTACCATTTGACTTTCAGATATGAAGAATTTTCAATAATGCAGGGTCAGAGACTGCCTTATATGCAAGGCAGATATTACCTCTGAGAAGTCTGTATGAAACAGAATAAAGTGACAGTAATTTCAGGTGATCACCATAGGACAGATGGTGAAGACCTTGAATTTTCCTTGTGAGGAACCTTTGTGATTTCTCCAACTGCTGCAGGTTCTTAGAAAGGTACATATCAAAAGAAGTGTTGTAGTACTCAATTATTGTCTTGATGAGGGGGAGTACAGGGAAGTAATAACTTCTTTTTTCCTGGCAGCAATGCCCTTACTTATGAGATGAGCAATATAGAATGCCCTTCTTACCACTGTGGAGATATGGTTGCCAAAGGTAAGTTTGCTGTCAATCTGTGTGCCAAGGTCTCTTACCACTGAGTGTGTACTTAAAGTGTTGCTATTGATATGGTAGTTAGCTGGAGTATCACTTTTACTGAAAGGAATGACAATACATTTTTTTGCATTGAGTTTAAGGCCATGACTTTGGCACCAATCATTTGTTTGTGTAAAACCCTGTTGTAGGATGTTGACATCATTTGGAGATTCTATAACTGCTTCCAGTTTGCAGTCATCAGCAAACTTTGTCAGCCACAGACCTTTAGTTTTTTCTTGTACTTCGGAGAAATAGATTCCAACAGCAGAGGTCCCAGAACTGATCCCTGTGGAACACTACTGGTTACAGGTCTGCTGTTGGAGGTGGATTCCCCTATTTTGATTATATGAGTTCTATTAGTGAGCCAGTTAGAGCCCATCTAACGATATAAGGGTTGATGCCTAGTTAGGTGCATTTGTCAGTTATGTCTGAGTGGAGGATAGTGCCAAATGAATTGACTAAATCCAGGTAGGCTGTATGCACTGATTTCCTCTCATCCAGGGCTTTGGTAACTGTCTTGAAGAAGTCCACCAGGTTTAACAGGCATGATCTCTCTTTGACAAATCCAAACTGAGTAGGATCAAGTGTTTGAAGATTACCTGCATCTTTGTTGATAAGGTCCATGATGATTTGCTTAATGACCTTGCAGATAAGGCTTGTCAGGCTAATAGTTCTGTAGTTCCTGGGGTCAGTAGAACCACCACTTTTGTGCAAGGCAATAATGGTGACTGTTTTCTATTCAGCTGCTATGAAGCCATTGCTTAGGCTACAATTGAAAAGAGTACCCTGTGGTGTTGCTAATTCATGTTGGAGCCCATGTAGGACGCAGACTGGGATGTTATCAGGTCCCATGGATGCTGTATTTGTGGCCTTAGAGATGGAATTATGATCTGTTCTTTAGAGATACAAAGTAGGGGATAGGTTGTAGGGATGTCATGGGGTATGTGTGGTGGGGACAGGGGAGTGAAGTTTTCAAAGAACCTGTCAGCCAATAGGTTAGCCATGTCCACAGGCTCAGTATATGTGGTATCATTAAATACCAGTTCTGCACAAATCTGGACCTTTCCTTTTATGTTATGGATGTAACTATAGAATGCCTTGTGGTTGTCCATTGTTGAGGAAGCTAATTTGGACTTGTAGTTTGCTTTGGAGGACTTCACAAGAAGTCTTATTTGCTTGTTTAATCTGAGGAGGGAGTGCTTTCAGTTTAGGAGGGCTCGCTCCCTCTTACTCTTGACAGCAATTTCTTCCACTTATAGTAAAGCCTGTTAATGGCAGTTGTTCATTAGGCAGGTTTGCTCTTCCTTGAGGAGTTTGTTTCAGTCCTATAAGGTATGGCTGAGTCAATGCAATTGTATAGGTGTAGAGCTCGGCCTAGTTGCCAGTTCCCTCTGAGGGAGGAGGTGCAGTGAAGCTATTTATACTATCCCGTAAGAAGTTATAATCTGCTTTGGAGAAGTCTTTTAGTTTAGCTGCTGCTGGGGTGGGGTTAGGTGTAATAGTTACATGTGGAAGGAGGTGTAACCCGGTATGGCGGGGTGCTCTTCACTGCCTTGAACCAGTCTCCATGACTGCACAAATGTCTGTGTCATACAAGGTGAGGACAGCTTCCAGTGAGTGCAGTTTACTGTTGAGACTCCTAGCATTTACATTTAGCAGCATAAACTTGAGGTTGTTTTAAAAGGGGGGGTTTATATTGGAAATTTTGTTCTTGAGGCACTGGCTAAAAAGGCATGGGGGTGGCAAGTGCCATAGCCAGTAGCTGAAATCCTGGGGGTGACAGATGAAGGCCATTTCTAGCAAAGCTTCGAGGTCTGTTGATCATGTCATGCCAGGCTAACAGATAGTGAATCCCCTTAGAATGTCACCAAAAGCTAAGCCAATTATTGAAGTCAATCATTTTCTGCTTGTATTGAGGCATCATCCTAGGTGAAGTTAAAATGCTGCTTAAGGCTAGGGACATACCTGCCTGAGACACATAGTCTGAGAGCTCAATCATGTCTCTCTTCATATAGTCCAGGGAGGTGCATCTCAAGTCATTCACACCAACATGGACTATGACAGAGTCATAACAGTACTTGTTGTTGAGAGACTTTAGTGCATGTGTGATATGGAAATTTAATATGAAGAAGTCTGTGTTCTGAAATGACATTTTTAAGTTCAAATATCAATACAGACTGTTATCACATCTGTAAACAATGTAGTGTGGATGCACAACTGAAAACTATGTGGTCATTTTGTTATATGCCATTATAAAACAAATTTACTGTTTTGGACACCAGCAGATATAAACACATTTGAAATATGCCTGGAAAAAAAAAATCACTCAAGAAATTTTTAAGTATGGAACTTGGCTTACTTAGCAGCTTTGAAGGTTTTCAGTGTTCCTGGTACACATTTTATATAAATAAACAAGTATATAGTATTATGGTATAAGTACATTCTGACTTCAGCTAGTGGAACAGAAGGCATTATCATATTTATTCAAAATTCTATCTATAAGCTTTAAATGTTATAATGCATTTTAGAAAATATGACTAAGACTGCTAAAATAGTTACAGAAAGTAAGAGAAAAATTATGTAGTGGCAGGTCTAACAATGACAAATTTTGTGGAATAATAGTAAAACGCTTCTTGGGCTTTTCCTTTCTCATATTATTATAGTGTCATGAATCTTGATGACCTAACAAGCCGTGGCCTCTACCTTAGTGATATTCCACTACATGATGCTACTCGTGACCTGGTCCTGTTAGGTGAGCAATTTCGTGAGGAATATAAATTGACCCAAGAGCTGGAGATCCTTACAGATCGGCTTCAGCACACATTAAGAGCACTCGAGGATGAAAAGAAAAAGACTGACAGGTGCGTTAAGAATTTCATTGCATCAGCGCTGACACAAAGTGAAACAATACTATTTTACATTCAGAACTGTATGCGACAGCTCAAAATTAAAATGAAATGTGTTTGCTTTTACTAATCTCTGGGAAAAACAAAGGTGGAAATACTTATTTGTTGCATATGAAATGTTGTTAACTTGAGTACAGATTTAATTTATTAATTAGATAACTGAGTTAGTGAACTGTTCATTATGAACCCAGTTCAGCCACAACTTAGGCTTACAAGAGTATGGGTAAATACAATATGTATGGGTAGTTTAAAACAAGCAAACAACTAGCATGTTTTTGGAGAAGAAAGGAAATCAGAGTATCTGGAGGTAACTCACAGATATAGGGAGAACATGCAGACTTCACATAGACAATGATCAAAGATCAAGACCGAACTCTGGACCCGTAAGGCAAAGATCTTAGTCATTGTGCTGCCCAAATGCACAGCATATAGCATCATAGATGAGTACTCATTGCTCAAAAAGACCTGCCCTGCTTCATTGGTTAAGACTGAAAAGGCTTTGATAACTGTACTGCTCATTTTAATTAGTAATGTATGTACAGTCTAACATCTGAAGAAAGTTTTTTTTTTTTTATCAGTAAGCACATTACTTATTTTCTGAAAGGCTAGGAATCATGTTCCAGAGAGAAATTGCATTCCAAGACTGACAAAATGTTCAACACATTTTGATGTTAAGCAACAAACTATAATAGTAACTTTGCATATAATACAATGGTTACAGGGGTCCTGTCACCTTTGAGAATATAAATATAGTTACAAAGTCAGCTTGGCAACATCTGATTGGTGACATTGCTTTTCTTTCAGTTTTTCAGGCAAAATTTATAATTTAGTTTACAAGATTTGTTTTTATTATGTTTGCCTTCTGAACAGGTAATGCATAGCAAACTTGATTGTTGGTATTGGCCAGTGTTAATAACTAGCTTATTACTTGAAGCCTGATCCATCTTATTCATAAATTATAGCAAAACCATAAATAAATAAATAAATAAAAGTTCATAGCCAGCATATCTATACAAAGACAAAGAAAACTTCCCTGCCCTCTCTCCTGGATCATAATACATAAACTGAGAGGTATCTGTTGGAATTCCAGGGCCATAACTTAGTCCTCAGCGTAGGAGAACTGAGAATGACAGGAACACATAGCAAGTCTAAGGATGAGGTGTCTCAGAGTGTTTCCGTTACTCCAATGTACAGCAGTCATAGAGTTAGTATACATAAGAAGGAGTGGTGGGATGTCTCCCCTACAGAAACGCTTGAAGAGAGTAATGTTCACTGTTATTTCTGCTTGAATTATAATGTAGTTTTGAAGGTTTAGAACTCCCATGATAGGGTCTTGTACTTTGTACAGAGTGCACTAAAAGAACTGGGTGATTTCTTGTTATCTCATTCAGCAGGTCCAAGTGAACACAGTAACAAACAACAAGTAGACCTTCATTAGCAGGTACCTTAGAGGCTCTATCCCATCATCCATTCAGTGCTGTTGAGTCACATCTGATCCCTGTGGTGACCCCATGAGCAGATGCCAGTATCCACAGAGTTTACTAGGCAAGCAGGTAATGGGAGTAGACTGAGAGGGCTTTCCTTCATATCAAATGCACACGCACACACACACACACACACACACACACACACACACACACACACACACACACACACACACACACACACAATTACACACACATAACACAATTTAGAGTTGCCAATCAAACTAACACATGGTTTTGGAATATGGTAGGCAACCAGAGTACCATGTGAAACCTACAAAAGCACTGGTAGGGCATGCAGACTTAGCACAGAAGACAGCCCAGCCAAGAACTGAACCAGTGACCTCTTCCTGTGACCATCCCCTAAGTATATTATTATCAAGTCTTTGTACTCACTATTGAGAACTTTCACAATGGTTTTTACATGAGTCCCTGGTCATTCTCATTGCAGGTCTTTTCTTTTCAGCTACTGGAAATGGAAAATATAGAGCAGTCGTTTTGTTAAAAATTTTATAACCATGTCCTCTTTAAACACTTTTTGTTTCCTTGCTCACTAATGTTCATGGTATAGCTAAACATACTTTTCTACATTAAGGCCATCAATTCTTAGACTGACATATTGTGTACTACTCTCAGTTCTACGTGCATTTCCATAATAATCTTCTAAATGACTGGTCAGCATCCTCACTGACTACACTCACTGAACAGACCTTTCTTTGTCCTCAGTATTGTTGACCTTTCAGAATCTTGCATCTAATATCAGTCAGTGAGGTCTTCAGGCTGTGATTCTGGTATTTTCCATATTATGATATTGGGTATACTTCAGCTGTAAACCACATATACAGATTTGCTGGCTGCAATATCCACTGCTAACTCACTGTAAGCGACCCCAAAAGTGATGTACTGATTACATCATTAGCTCAAGAGCAGTGCTGGGTTTCTGTGGGAAATAAACCCCTATTTATGAAAATATTTCAGTCCCTTTCAAAAGTTCTTAAACCAGTAGATGTTTTAACAAGTCTCACAAAAAATACACCTTTAGTCAGTTTTCTTCAAAGAAAGTTATTCAGATCAGCACTTTCGTTTTCTAGACTTCATCAAATTCAAAAAGTTTTTCAGGTCTTTGTGTTCACTATTGCACACTTTTACAATAGTTTTACTTGATTCCCTGGTTTGGCTTCTTCTATTATACCTTATTTATCAAACAAATAAAATCAAAACTAGATAAGTTCAAGACCTTCACAAAACTGGAACTTGTGTCCCCTGAAGATTACTGGTAATATACCCCTAAATCATGATCCATGCAACTGACTCCATCAACATTAGTTAACTAATAATTATTCAGTACACTATAAACTGTAATGCAGGAATACAATTCTGGTGTCCTTTATTGAGCGTACCAAGGGTGAAGCTAGTAATTGAAGAATTGGAAATATCAATGTATGGAGCACCTATAATACAATCAAACAACTGAGGAATGTTACATATCATTACAATAGTGCCAGGGGTGAAGCTAATGATCGAACAATTAGAAATATCAATGTATGGAGCACCTATAATACAATCAAACAATTGAGGAATATTACATATCATTACAGTTGTAGTTAGACACTGACAAATCATGTGCCGATAGGATTATATATTCCCAAAAAGCACTTCATAGTGTTTTGGTGATGTTACTATAATATTGCAACCGCAAACCTGAGATAATCTGGGTGACAGATATTAACAATGCTTGGACCAATATGATAAAACTATCCACTTATGGGTCATTACAATTACATGGGTTTAGCCAGTTGGTAACACTAACAACCCATACTGATGGGAATCCAAAACAGTACATTAGTTTAGATATTGCTGTCACACTCATGTAGAGCCTGTTGTGGTATGATTCATGATGAGTCTGGCAGTAACCATTGTGTAATATTTGCTATCCATAACCAAAGTAAACCCCCTTCTGACTTCAGCTGTGTCCTGGAAAGAATCATGAGAAAATATTAACTGATATTCCTGAAATCAGTGCATAAAGGGCTGTTAACTTTTCTGGTGCTACGCAGATCATATCCCCATAATTTATTAAGTGCTGAACTGTTTTGTTCAACTAATCATAGACATGTTGTCAAGTGTGTCCCCAAAAATGCTTCTCAAGCATTCCTGAAAGCACTCTCTATTAGAAGGGATGTAGCCTGTACCACACAGATGTATAGTCATTCCAAAGTATTCTTTGAACACAACTAGTAATTTAAAGAAGTGAATGTCCTGTGGGCTTTTATTCCTGATACAGTTATGAAACATTTTCCCAGCATGTACTATTTACTGTGCTTGTGGGCACTTCCTGGGATTATATGTGGCAAGCTATGAAATAATATCTGTCGTCTTCTGTAATGTACAATCTTCAATTTATATTTTCCCTTTCTTATAAAGTTTTGTAAAATGCATTCTTATCAAGCATGTCTGCTCTTCTCTTTCTGCTTTTGACTCAACAATATATGCTTTTAAGTAAATTAAATCATAGTTGCTTTATTGTAGGAGTGTCACCAGTGTGTAATTGTCATATGGCTAAATATGAGGAACACATTTTTATATTAGCCTTCATAGATTTAGACATTAGTAACAATGCAACTTGCCTTGTGGGCCTCTGTAAGGCATAGGTAATTACCCCATTTGAGAATTAAATCCTGCACCTTATGTTTGTGAGGTAAACCCCTTAACCATTATGCCACCTCCTAACATTCATCCTGAAATGTCAGCAGTTATTACACCGAATGCAAGGACATGGAAAAAAAGACTCAAAATGCAAGAGAAGAGCAAATGTCGAATATTCTCCTTTTAAAGTTGTTTTTTGCAGGGGGCAAGCACCCTTGCACCCTTGATGTGGAGAAAAATCCCCCCCCCCCCAAACTTATATATATAAATTCTGAGATCACCATACCTTGAAGAATAGAGAATATTCCAAGAAATGGCCGTCTCAGACTAAGCATGTGTAAGTCTGTTTTTTCAGCCATTCAGTCTCCTTATTATAGGACTTGCCAAAGCAGTTCCTATCATTTCAAATTAATAGCATTATATTAGCTTGTTCCTGTATTATTTATATATTTTCCTTGCACATATATTGTTATTTAATTGAATGGAGCAATTTTCCTCATGTTTCCCCTGTAAATGGTCCAGAACCCAGGTGGGGAAACAAATTAAGAATGCACAAATAAATAAGTAGATAAAATACACGGTTGCACATCCTATCATTTATGTTATTCCATCTGCAAGGTTGGTCACTATTAGCATCGATCATCCTCATCATCGGTTTCTAAACAGCTTGTGCACATCCATGGTGTAAAAAGCTGGGGAGAGTAGAAAGGTTACCAGCTCATCCTCTGTGATTCCTAGGCATTCCCATACAAACTGAGAGTGAGATATACTGGCTTTAACATCTCCTCTGTCTGTCTTGGCATCTCTTCCTAATACACTGTGCCTGTATAACCGATTATGGTGGCACCCAGTGGGCATCTGTATGAAGACACAAATGACGTCAGCTGAGTCATTCCAATATGAAGGAGCAGTGGCTGTACTCCCAAGATCCTCAAAAATTCCTAAGCTTCTCACGCTGTATGAAGAGGGAGCTTAGTTACCCTGAGAAGGATCCTCATTTCTGCTGCCTGCATCAAGGATCTCATCCCTTTGGCCACCACACAAACAGAGGGACACATCTCATCTGGTAGACTAAGAACTTGATTCTTGAACTCAGCTCTTGGTTCCCCAGTGCAATCCAGTACAACACCTGCTGCTGCACTAATCTGATGGATGGTCTTGCACCCCCCTATACCCCTCCCCCCTTGGAAAACACAAGCCAAAGATACTTAAAGCCCATCAGCAAAAGAAGCTGTTTCCCCTTCAGCTATATAGTGCAGTTTACTCTTCTCTGGAGCTAGCTAAGACCTGTTATTATAAGGCCATGTCTTCCATCCTGATTGCTTTACACTCAGCTTACATTGATGATCACAGTCACTAGATGACAAAGAAAACATCAACATCTGCAAATAAGAAGAAAGCAGCCCATATCCCAGTACAGGAGATTGTCCAGACCTTGGCTCGCCTAGCTACCCTGTTCATGAAAATTCCATGCAGAAAGGGAAGCAAGCACATCTTTGACAGACTCCTGTGCCCATCTTGAACATATTTGTTAACATTCGGAATGCAGACATGACTTTCACTCCTGAAGTACAGGAACAGAGCAGCATACAGCAGAGGCTTTGAGACTGTCCTTTTGCAGTGCTTCCTACAAGACATTGGAAGGAATCACACAAACATATGTCTTCATCAAGTCCACAAATACATGTCAACAGCATGAACTCTTTCGTCTTTTCAGCACCTCTGCAAGGAGAAATATGCATTGCTCTTACAGAATCAATCTTAACTAGTGAATGAGGTCTGCTTCCAAGCACCCTGGCATAGACGTTTCCCAGTGAAGCTGAAGTGTGGTCCCTAATAACTGCACTATACTTTCCTGTACCCCCTTTTGAAAACAGAGACCACTGTCCCATTGTGCTAATCCAGAATAACTGTTGCAGTCTTCCATGAAAATTTCAAAATGCTTTTTACTAATAACACCTCAATAATGTCCAACACCTTTAGCATTTCTAGAGAGATCTCTTTCACTCTGGTATCTTTGCCACAGAGGAACTGCTTAATCTACAGCCACATCATCTGTGTTAGAAGATTCACTTCATCTGCTGTGGCATTTCATTCTCAGAGGAGGGAATATCCTCTATATTCAGGAGTTTCTCAAAGCATTCTTTCCACCTCTCAGGAACATTCTTGTTAGCCTTTGGCAGTTAGCACAGAGGACGAAAAGTCAAAGCTGTTAATGAGGTGCTTCCTCCTTTATTTACCTACTTTGTGACTCTGAGTAAGTCCTTAACCAGACAGTACTTCTGGTTATCCTAAAAAGGGGACAGTTTGTCCAGTATATGTTCCCAGTCAACAAATAAGTAAAATTAATTTTTCGACCCTTGCTGAGAACAGACAGGATAATATTTTGGCTTCCTCTTCTAAGTTACTGGATGATTTTTCAGAACTTTAAACACATACACACACACACACACACACACACACACACACACACACACACACACACACACACACACATCAATTTAGATAAATACCAGTTCACCTATGGCAAAAATTTAAGGATGTGGAAATCAGCTGAAGAAAATCCATACAGATGCAGGGAAACTGATGAAAACAGACACATATCGGACCTGTAGGCTTCCATAGAAATAATCATGTACTGTTAGGCAGCAACACTACCAGCCATAACACTATATGTGTGCAAGCACACACTTGCTCACACATACACACACACACACACACACACACACACACACACACACACACACACACACACACACACACACACACACATACACATACACACACACATATGTACACACACACTATGGGTGGAATCCTATGGATGGTGGTGGATATATTGTGTCATTTCACTGGTTGGACTGAATTCAACCATCTTAATAGCTTTTAAACCAGTCCAGAAACTAATCTGATAGAGTACATAAGCTTAGGTGGGAAAGCAATATATTATGGACCGCAATATTGAAAGAAGCATACAAGTTTTCTGATGTTGAGCTTATTACAGATGTGTTATATAACACAGGAATGACAGTCCATCTTCCTTGACCTGACAAAGCCATTTTGAATTGAATAAAATAGATTAGTTTATCAATAACCTAGTGGGTGAGGTGTATTGAAGATACACCCACGGTTGGTGTGGTTTAATCACGAGGGCAAAGCCCAAGTGATTAAACAAAGGCAAACATGGGTAAATCTTTAGTATAGCCACACCCATGAGTCAGTTGTTGCTGTTATACAATGATATTATTTAAGAAAAAAATTACATACTTTTCTTAAATAATGTCTTTGTATAACAGTGCCATGGTATTCTTCCATGTTGTTTCCACATTCTGCTACTTTGTTGATGTACTGCACATGCGTGTGGAACTTGTGCTCCCATACTTACACAGTACATCAGTGCTTTGGAAGGCAAGCAACAAGAGAAAGGAATATCTTTGTTCCTTTTTAGTGAGTATATTTATAGAAACATGGACTAGAGTCTAATGATATGGAGAAATGACTCTAGAGAAAGATGTCCACATTAAAGGAATAATTTAGCAATAACGTCTAAACTGTCTGGATTTCCACAGATCTTCATTGTTTTTTGTTTTTTTGTTTTTTTAAACTGTGAAATCCAGACAGTTTCGAGGTACATGAGAGTTAGGGCAGAAGTACAAGCAATATCAGGTACATTATGCAAAACTAAAGAAACATACCTGATTTTCCTTGTATTTTCTCTGCCCTCCATATGTACCTCTCAACCTCTTTGCTCAAGAAATATATACTCGATTTACAATGGGCACGCTGGTTGGACTAACCAAGCAGCATGCACATTTTTGAATACTAATGACCTACCATTGTATAATTATGATTATATATGTCCTGGTCTGCATGTGGATGCAGATGCTCTTTTACTTTTTAAAACAATCAAAGAAGGGTACTATAACTGTTTTATTAATGCTATGGAGGGTCCATGTGTATACAAAGGCTCTATAAAAGAGACTCTTCACATTTTAGGGACATAGGATTCCTGACATTACCAGTTTGTAAGAATAAATACAGAGAACTGTAAGACTTCGGTTGTGAGATTTATATCAGATTATATACCACTAGGGAACTAGGTTTCATTTCCCTTAGATTGTGAATAGGATAGGTAAGTACTGATGTTAGGTATAATTTGGAGAGTTGGTCTTGGTTTTAATTTCGCCAGGTCTTTTGGGTTTCTAGTGCCAAGATGGTAATGAACCCCATTCCTAAGCCAAAATATGATTAAAGTCCAAGAAATTAGAATTGTTTCACTCTAATGTTAGCCAAAAGTGCTCTTCATAGCACCCGCAATGTTTCCACAACTGACTCTTTCTTTAATTTGTGTGGAGTTACATGTATTGGTAGCAGATCTAAATAGTACTGTAAATTATTTTTATGAGACCTATTGCACTTACTACTATCGGTACTGTCTAGTTATCTTTCTTCCACATTGCCCTCATTTCTGCCTGCAAACCTGGTATTTTATGACTTTCTGTCTCTCTGTACATCTATGTACCTAAGACAATATAATCACTGGATGTAACAATTTCAATGATAACACAAGCACTCAGGTCACTACAGAACAAGTACAAATATGACTCTGTCATTGTCCATGTTGGTGTGATTGACCTGAGACATACCTCCCTGGACTACATGAAAAGAGACATGGAAGAGCTATCTGTTCACATAGTCCAGGCCGGTATGACCCTAACCCTGAGTAGAATCCTGCCCTCACCAAGAATGATGCCACAGTATAAAGAAAAAATGATCAATTTCAACAATTGACTAAGTTTCTGGTGTCGTTCAAAGGGGATCCAGTATCTTTCCACCTGGGATGACATGCATGACAAGCCACGTTGCTTCACAAGAGATGGCTTGCACCTGTCACCTTTAGGCTTTTGAATACTGGCCAAGGCTTTTGCCGCCCCCATAGTGCCTTTTTTAGGCAAGGCTCAAAAGACAAACCCACCACCGTAAATAGCACTAGTAACTAAAAACTGAGAGTAATGCTACTCAATGCAAGAAGTCTAAACCTCAAAATGCATGCACTCGAGGCACTCCTCAGTATGGAGAACATCAATATCTGTGCAGTAACAGAAACCTGGTTTAAGGCTCCAGAGAACACCCCAGTGCTACCAGGCTATAACTCATACCATACTTTTCGGCCACAGAACCTGAACTGAAACACAAAAGGGGGGTGTATCCATATTCATCAAGGATACTCACAACTCCAGGTTAGTGGTGCAGCATGATGCCTCAGAGATCATCCATGTGCAACTAACAATGGACAAAACTGCAATTCAAATTGTAGCTTGGTACAGATCACCCACCTTGACTCAGGACCCCCATTCCGTGTTTCTGGAGACACTGGTAAATATGAAGGTCCTACCAAATGCCCTAATATTGGGTGATTTCAATTACCCAAACATTAACTGGGAGAACTACTCAAGTACTAACTCCCTTACCCAATGCTTCCTAGAATTTATAACCTGGAATGCCCTGGATCAACTGAACAACACCACCACCAGAAGTGACAACATATTGGACCTGGTCATCACCAACATGGGCAACCAATGTTCCACACTAGAGGTCAACCCCTCGCTGTTTAGATCAGACCATAGACTAATCACTCTGGATATCCACATTCTGCCCCCACCCCCAATCAAGGAAACCACCATGAAAAACTTTTCAAAAGCAAACTTCACATTACTTAAGACCGAGGTGGAAAGGTTCAAAGCCTCCATGCTAAAGGACAATGCTGTCCAAGCTGCAGAATCCCTTACAAAGACACTCTATGAGCACCTACAAGAATGCATGGATCGTGCTATCCCAAGCAAAACCAAGACTCACTGCTCCAAGAAAAGGAAACCAGTCTGGTGGACCCCCGCCATAAACAAGCTATACAATAGAAGGAGGAAACTAGTACAGAAAAGAGTAAAATCCCAAGAAGGAAAGATATCTCTGATCAGTATCAGCAAGAAACTACGATCCCTCATAAAATCATCCAAGGCTAGCTTCGAAAAAAAAATTGTCAAGGACTCCAAAGATAACCACAAAGCATTCTTTAGCTATGTCAAGAATGTAAGTGGAATCTCAGAGCTGCTCTGAGTTAGTGCAGAATGGCACAAAATACACTGAACCGACTGATATTGCCAACATTCTGGTAGACAGGTTTAGTGCAAACTTCACCCCCCCTCTCACCCCCTAAAGGGCCCATAACCATACCAGAAGAATATAGAGCCCCAGCAATCACTAACACACAGGTTAAAACAGCCCTATCCAAAGCCAAAAACACAGCTTCAGTGGGACCGGACGCTGTCCCAGGCTGTGTCTTACACGAGCTCCAAAATGAACTAACCCCTCACCAAAACACACTGTTCAAACTCAGCCTCTCTATAGGCTACATACCCATATAGTGGTGCACAGCAACAGTTATCCTGCTCCACAAAGGTGGAGCCACAACGGACCCCGGGAACTATCGCCCTATAAGCCTGACTAGCCTGGTCTGCAAGGCTATGGAGCGCATCATCATGGAACTCATTAACAGAGACATTGGGAACCTCCAAACATTGGACCCTACTCAGTTTGGTGTTGTTAAGGGCAGATCATGCCTCCTAAACCTGGTGGACTTCTTTGAGACAGTTACCAAAGGCTTTAGACAAGGGAATGGAGGTCCACACAGCCTACTTTGACCTCGCAAAGGCTTTTGACACCATTCCCCATTCTGGTATTATATATATAAGCTCAACAGCCTGAACATAAACCCCTACATCACGAGATGGGTTGCCGGTTGGTGCATGGATAGAACCCACACGGTGAGAGTTGCAGGCTCTAGGTCCGACTCTATACTGGTTACAAGTGGCATCCCCCAGGGCACAGTTCTATGACCCCTCCTGTTCAGTATATACTTCTCAGAGGTACAGGCAAGCACAGGAGGACTTTGGCTGATGAAGTTTGCAGACGACTGCAAACTGGGGGCCATAACTGACTCTCTGGCTGATACAGACATCCTTCAGAAGGGTCTCACTGAGACGGATACCCAGTGTCAAATTCAAGACCTCAAGCTAAATTCCAAAAAGCGCATAGTCATCCCCAATGGAAAAAAAACAATGTACCCGTGAACTACCCACATATGTGGTAGGCCCCTAAATACAGAAAATGTAATAAGGGATCTGGGGACCCAAGTAGATAGTAATCTCTCCTTTGATAATCATATTGCCAAGGTGGTTAGAAAATTCTTCTATGTGGCCCACCTAATAACAAAATGGTTCGCATCTAGAACAAAAGAGGTTATTTTGCCCCTCTGCTTATCACTCATCAGACCCATCATAGAGTATAACGCCCCATTTAGGATGTTCCTTACAAGACACCTGCAACAGCTGGAAAGACTGCAGAAGTACCTCACCAAGAAGATTACTGGCCTCAAACAGATGACCTATGTAGCCCAACTGAAGAAACTCCAGCTGTACTTGGTTGCATACCGCTTAATCAGAGGTGATCTCTGCCTGACATACAAGGCCATATCCAACCCAGAAATGATGGACATGCTCCACCTAAAAAAAAGCAAATCCCCGAGAGCCACATGCTCTAGGGATCTAAACTTCACCACATCGATAAATAGGATGTGCTGGAGGGATAGATTCCTATCCCAGAGACTCCCCATGCTTAGCAACAGGATTCCAATCTGCATTAGGCAGAGCCCCTCACTGACACTCTTCAAGAGAAACCTTGACGAGTGGATGGGAAACAGAAAATTTACCCCGGGGATCAGTGCAGTGTCTCTGCTGGACAGAGGCACAGGGAACTAATGGCTCTGCTGGACAGAGACACAGGGAACTAATCTAAGCGGGTGGCAAAAGCCAACGCATTCTGGCTAGGCTTATAGATGCCCTCGGGCAGATAGCCTAGTACTTACCTATGAACCTATGAACATATGAGCAGTTCTACTTTTTCCTTCTTTTCATGGACTACTATATCTGGTTTTCTCGCATCTATTTTCTGAATTGTTGGTAATGGGTGATCCCATGTGATATAAACTTCATCATTTTTTATAATGCTTTATGGCTAATGTTTCCAATGTTTCTCAGCTACTTCAGTATTGTAATGTTTGCATAATCACCAGAGCAATAGTCTTGTCACATTACAATGTTGTTTAGTATACAGACCCTCAGCCATTAATGTATCATAAAAAAAAACGAGAATCCAAAAAATAGAACACTAGGAAAACACCAAGTTGAGAAGAACGCTGGACAACCAAAATAGCGTAACAAAATTTAATCACCGCTTTCGTCGTGAGACTTCTTCAGAATACAAGTTAATGACATACAAAACACACCTTATATAGTCAATAATAAATTGATTAATTGACAAATGAGTAAATTCATTATTCAATAAAATCCTAATGAGGAAAAAAATAAAAAACATTTTTTAACATAAAGTAAACTATGTGTTAGTTAAAAAACACTTTTGAAATAGTCTTGTCAATATTAAGTTTAGCATCTCTCAAAAAACATTTGATATTAATTGTATCATTGAGTCCTGGAAATTTGTCAGATTTCAATCTGATCTGCCATAATGTTTCTCTTTGCTCAACATAATTTTTAAAATCCCCACCCCTTAAATCAGTCTTACAGACTTCTATTACTGAAAATGTAAACTTTTTAAAGTTCTTACATGATAAAGAATGCTTAAATTAAGCATTATTTTCATCACAAGCCTTGATGCTATACAAATGTTCACGAATTCTGACTTTCAGACTTCTAGTTGTCATTCCGACATAAAAAGCCGGACATGACATGCAGAAACTGATGTAAATGACTCCTGCAGTGTTGCAGTCTACATGTTCAGGAACAACAAAAGTTTGATCAAAATTTTCTATAGTAATAAAAGGCCCTGTTGAAATGTATCTACACATGTTACAATTTAAACATTGGAACATGCCTTTCTTGTTGATAATACTATCAGTATCATTGGTGGGGGTATTTTTATTATATTCTAAAGATTTCTTAATGCTGAAATTGTTTCTAAAGGAAAACATAGGTTTGTCTCCTAAGACTTTACTTATATCAGGGTTGCCTTGGATAATGCGCCAATTACTTTCAATAAGGCGTCTTATCCTTGTACTGTCACTAGTCATGTCCAAGGTACAAATAGGTGTTTTTCTAGTAATTGTTTTTGCGTCACCTGAATCTGTGTACTTGAAACTGTTTCTGGTTAAAGTATTAAAATTCAAAAGTGCTGGATATAAGGTGCTTCTTTTATCTAAAACTTATTTAATTGTGTTGTCCAAAAACACTTTATCATATCCCCTATCTAAAAATAAATTAGAAATGAAAAACAATTCATCATTCAAATCACTATCCTTAGATGTCATTCGGCAAGCTCTTATAAATTGGCCTTTGGGTATATTTTTAATAACATGAGAAGGATGCCCACTTTGAAAATGTAAATAACTGTTTGTAAAAGTGTCTTTTCTGAAAATTTTACTATGAAACCTGGACTCAACATTGTCCCACCAGAAAAGTACATCCAAAAAATTGATAACTAAACCAATATTGCCTAAGGTGAATTTTAAATAATTAGATGTTGAATTAATTTCACTTACAAATTCATTCACTGTATCAGTGTTTCCTCTGATGATAAAAATCAAATCATCTACAAACCGGTGATAAAATAAAATTTCATATCGGTTCCACATGGCTTTTAAACTGTTACATTCCCACCAGGAAAGAACTAAGTTGGCATATGAGGGTGCGGCGGGTGAACCCATCGCCACCCCCCTGATTTGCCGATAATAACTGTTGTCAAATAAAAAGTAATTGTTGTTTAACAACATTTCCAAAAATCTACAAATAGTTGAAACTTGACTAGTGTTTAAACTTGTTTTTAAAGTTAAAAAGCTACGTATGGCTTCAACTCCTTCTTCGTGAGGTATGCATGTGTATAAAGAAATGATGTCTAAAGTAAAAATGATGTCAGTGACTGGATTAAATATCATCTTGTCTGAAAAATCTTTTAATTTTTCAAGGAAATGCCAAGAATCCTTGATGAAAGAATTCTGCTGAGAGACTATTGGCCCTAAAGTAGCATCTATCACCAAGGAAATGCCTTCCGTACAGGAATGTGGAGAAGAAACTATTGGCCTCAAGGGAGGGTCAAAAGGACATTTGTGTATTTTAGGTATCCCAAAAAGGATACCTATTCTAGGTTTATTAATGACACAAAAGTCATACACTTCAAGGTCAACTTCACCTGTCATTAGTGCATCATATAGTAAAGAATGAATCAACCTAATCTTTTTGTTGATGTCAAATAAAGAAACTGTTTCATATTCTTGTTTGTTGTTCAGTAACATTAACATCTTGTTTTTATAAGCTGCTTGTGTCATAATTACTATATTCCCTCCCTTGTCACTTCTCATAAATCTTAGTGTTTTGTTTTTATTACGTAAACTGTGAAAGGCTTTCCTTTCCTCTCTATTTAAATTATTATAGCTGTTGTAACTCTTAATGTTTCTCTCAATTTCCTGTATACAGATATCTTCAAAAATTCTTAAGGTGTGATTCAGCTGGGGGTTGTATGTTGAAGGTTTAATCAAAACTTTGGTGGGTAAAGATATGTCATTCAACAAATATTGTAAATTTAATCTCCTGACAAACTTCTTTACATCCACTACGGTTCTACCATAATCTGCTCTAGTCGATGGAACAAAATTAAACCCCAATTTCAAAACATTTAATTCATTGGTGTCAAAGTTGACTTCAGTTAAATTAATAATGTCAAACTTATTCTTGTCAAGGTTCAAGTCTCTTCTCCTGAAGAGCTCGATCCCAGAAATGTCCGACTTCTTGTTGAAATTATCTTCTTTTCGAACGGTGCCTTTTTCGTAAAAAAATGATTAATAGTGGAAGTCGAAGTGCCAGTCACTAAGTTATTATTTACTTTGTTTTTAGCCCCACCTTCATTAGATGCCAAAATGGCTTTTTCCGAGCTTGTGTTGTCATCTGTTATGTTATCAGGTTCAACAATGTTGTCAGAACCTGTATTAACTGTAACTGAATCCACTTTAGCTGGTTCATTGACCCGTCTATGTAATGGGACACTTTTGTTTTCAAAAATGTTTGCATTTCCAGTCACGGCTGAGCTGTAGCCCCGTCTGTTATTGTCAGAACCTGAAAAGAATTTAAAACTTCTCTCTTTATTGTTTAAAGCAAAGGAATTATATGCAGTGTGAGTCTCATAAGACTCAATGTCACGTATTAACTTTGAATGTTTCCTGTTAATTATCTCTTCCGAATGTTTTTCAACATCTTCGGAAATTCTGTCAAATAATTCCGCTTGCTTTTTGTTGTCTGACAAAGCTTTTTTAAGTAAAGATTCAATTTTATTAATGTCATCTTTCAAAATTTTCATTTTCAACAAGTTATTGTCTAATAATAAACTTAAAAACGACAGTCCAGCTTCATTGAAGAAACCAACTAACTTTTTGAACATCGGATCACCAAGACGGACTCCGTTGGGGCATTTAAAGAACCTAAGCCCCTTCGGAACTATTTTCAGTTCTATACAACGCTCAAAGTAGCAATTTTCAATATAAAGGGAACGATACCTTTTAAGTAGACTACTGAGAACGTCCCGGTTTTTGTTTGTTTCTTCATTGCTGTGTAAGGAAGATGAAACAGAACAGTTTCCAAACGGGTTGTTTGAATACTCCAGCACCGGTTTGACTCCCGGCGCGTTTTGATGATGTAATCTCTGTTTGACATTAGTAACTTGTTTCTTGGTGCGTGTTGAACTAAACGTGTCGTCAGTAATGTCTATAACAGTGTCAAGTTCTTTGTACGATCCTGTAGGACTTTGGGCATTCGCCTCTGTAGTTTCATTGGAAGCTTTCGCCACCAAAAAATTTAAAGATTTTTGAATGTTTAATAACGTGGTCAAAAAAATATCATTGATTTCCATATTTACTGTAGTTGTTGAAGTACCCGGTGTGGGATGACTGCTCAAATTGAGCAATTGATCATCGCTCTCCTCAGCCATGGATGATGATGAAAAAAACCACAAAAAAATGAGAATCCAAAAAATAGAACACTAGGAAAACACCAAGTTGAGAAGAACGCTGGACAACCAAAATAGCGTAACAAAATGTAATCACAGCTTTCGTCGTGAGACTTCTTCAGAATACAAGTTAATGACATACAAAACACACCTTATATAGTCAATAATAAATTGATTAATTGACAAATGAGTAAATTCATTATTCAATAAAATCCTAATGAGGAAAAAAATAAAAAACATATTTTAACATAAAGTAAACTATGTGTTAGTTAAAAAACACTTTTGAAATAGTCTTGTCAATATTAAGTTTAGCATCTCTCAAAAAACATTTGATATTAATTGTATCATTGAGTCCTGGAAATAATGAATTTACTCATTTGTCAATTAATCAATTTATTATTGACTATATAAGGTGTGTTTTGTATGTCATTAACTTGTATTCTGAAGAAGTCTCACGACGAAAGCGGTGATTAAATTTTGTTACGCTATTTTGGTTGTCCAGCGTTCTTCTCATTAATGTATCATACCCAGCAACAAGATGTGCAACTGTTTCTAGTTCTGATTTACAGAACCTACATTTATCTGTTTCTCCCATATGTTCAATGGACTTTGTAAACCAACGTGTACATGGTCCACTGTCCTGGGCTGCCAATGTTAACCTTTCATCTTTGGGTTTAAATTTGCCTCTCCTTAACCGTTCCTGCATCAGATCCTGATCAACATGAGGATGTTCCAGGAGTTTTATGAACTTGCAGCTATATCTATGCCTCTCTACATTTCCTGCCTTCTCATCTAATCCTTCTCTTTATATTCTTTCTTTTGTTATTTTGGCACATTCAGTTGCTGCCTGATTTTTGTCTACTTCTGGTCTGATTTCCTTTCCCACTTAACACCAATATGCTTCTGCTAAACTTAACAGGGAAGCCATTTTAGGTTTATTCTCATCATGTTTTAAAACTTTCACTGTGTTTGGGTCTGGTGAAATCAGTAGATATACATGCAGTCTTACAATTACAGATCTATACATGTAATCAGTTTTGAGACAGCCCATACTTCCTTCAGAACAAGAAATATATAATCTTAATATACACTAAATTTTATATAGCATTTGATTAGTGTGAAATATTTCTTTGTTTTCCTGTCCAAGTGATCCAATGCCTTTTGGAGACAATCAGTCACCCCCAAACTGTCGGTTAGAACAGGAAAAGCATATTGGTTTAAGGCTTGGGCTTTCTTCCTATATGTCAGGGCTGTTTTCAGTATTAATTTTAATCTTCTAAAATATTCCTTAGTGAGTGCACTTGTTCATGTTTTAATATAAATCCTTCATCAGTTCCCATATATTTATACACTCCCACCTGCTCAAGTTCCTTTATATCACATTCCTATCCGAATCTGATATTTTCTTGGTGTCGCAGCTTTCCTGATTTAAATGTTGCTTTTGCACATTTCGCAAGACTAAATGACATTCTGGCAAAAGTGACACTTCTTGTCTGAATTGCTTTATAGTTTTCACTATTTGATTCTTCCACGATGGTATTTAATTTCTTCCATTCCTTTCCTTTATTGCTGTGTGTTACTTGATAAGACTTTATCTGTTATTAATTTAGCTCCACAGTAATATATCTTATTTACCTCTGTTAAATTGCATGAATTGTTAATAGTCTTGATTACTGTGTTCATCTCTTTTATCAGTCTTCAAACACTTTTAGTAGTATTGACTTTTTGTAATCTATATTGATTTTAATGTCTATCTCTATTAAATCAAGCAACTCTGCCCTTAGATCATTTTCATCTAAACTGAGGGTGCATTCTTTGTTCTGTTTCCTGAGGGTATTCTACAGAAAGTTCCAGAACATCTTCCTGTGACATATTCTCTTCAACTGCATCCTGAGTCATTCACTGCTCTTTCCTATGGGAACTGACTTATCACTCCACAGCATTGACTGCATCAGAGTTACCACTGTTTCCTGCTCTATCCCATAGTGCAACTCCATCTAAACTGTTGTACTGGTTTCCTACTAAAGGCTCTGAGTGTCTTCATGAGGCAACTGATCAGATGCTTTCCATTCCACCTGCTTTTCCTTAATTTGGGGACTCGCTGTTCTATCATGCTGTGACATTACCAGAGTTGTTTTTTTTACCCTAAATCCTAGACTTCTCATGTAGTACATAACTTAGGTTTCTATTTCTTTAACTTATCTAATAATGATCCTCTTTTCTGCTTTCCCATTTTGTTTTCTTATTTATTGTATTGTAAATGTTTCCATATTGGATGCCTTTGCCTGTATTTCTCTTCACATACCTTTTGTGCTGCTCTTCTTATATTGATTAGTTTTTTTCTTCTTTTCATAAATATTGCAGCATAATAAATCTATTTTTCTTTCCCATGTTCATATTTCTTTTTCATATATCTGCTGCTCTACCTGTTTCTCCTTATTTTTGGGACCCATTGTTCCATCACAGCCTGTATTAGACTTTCTATACTAAATCCTTCACTTTGCAGGTATTCCATAACTTCAGCTTCTATTTGTTTAACTTCTGCTTTACTAAACTTCTGTTCTATGTTCCCCTTTTGTGATCTTATTGTTTGCATTGTGAACATTTTTCATACCAGGTGCCTTTGCTTGTATTTCTCTTCAAATATCTTTGGAGCTGCATTTTTTTATTGATTAGTTTGTCTTTCTTTTTTGCATAGATGTTGCATTATGTCAGATCTCTCTTCCCCATGTCCATGTTTTTTTTTATAAATTTCAAAACTCTGTGTGTTTAATTGTTTATATTTTTGCATGTCCTTGGTCATGTCTTTTTCCAAAAGGCCCATGGTTTCTTGGTCTATATAATGTTTTTCATGAATCTGTTTAATTATTGAACACAAACTTGCATGTGAAGCTTTCAACAGTTCTTTTTGTACAAGTATTCTTCTTTCCTCTAATTTCTCTCTTATTTTTTATGAATATCATCTATCCAGAAATTCTGGATTTCTTGCATAATAGTAACACTATATAATTTATTTCTTATCTTCAGTAGTCCATTTTATCATCTTTATGGCTGTTTTTTTGGGTCTGTCAGCTTCTGTGGTTATTGTGGACTACTGTTTCCTTCTACAACAGGGTGGACCATCCTCCCATAGAGCCTGGCCTAACCACATTGTAGGACTGTTTCCTTGTTTTGAGGATTCTACACTGTCATTTTTTCCAGTCCTGGCACCAGTTCACCTATCAGAATTGGGCACTTTTTTATCCTAGTTCTTGTGCACCCAGCTATCTTTTTTATTTTTACCCTACTACTGTCCATGATATATGTTATATAAAATACATTCTATATATCAGTGTCACCTTGGTGAGATTTTGTAAAAACATCATTCACCTCTTGAAGTTACTCACCAAGACTTGAGGATGAATTCATTTTTGGCAATACTACTCTCCTTTGCTTGCTGATTTTATAATCTCTCCATCCTGACCCTAAGGTCTTCAGTATTAAATGAATGTTGCACAGAAAGATTGATGGAGATCACTGCAGATATTTTAGCAACTGTAGAATTAAATAGAAGTTTCTGCTGAGTAGACTTGCTGTGTGTTACTCTACCGATGATAACAGACCAGTGAGTTAAGTTATAACTGCATGAACACAACTGGTGGAAGTCAGCCGTTACCACAGATCAAAGGATACTGACTTAGGCAGAGCAGTATCATTCTTTGTGCATGACTGTGCATTTTACTGGTGAGTTTCTGTTTTCCCTGCTGTTGTATGACTGTGGAGTTTCATGCAATGTGGAGGAACACAGCTCTCACATGGAGGGTAAAGGTTTCTTGTTCCTCTGCAAAACCACTTTATTTATTTATTTGTTTGTTTGTTTGTTTGTTTGTTTAGACTTTATTGACTTGGCTGGTTCCCCTGGATAAATTCCCTATTTTCAGGGGAGATCTCAGCTGGTATTCATACTGATTCAGGGAAAATTGTCCATGGCACCAGGGAACTTCCCCTACTCTTTTCAGATACAGGGCCGCTGTTTGCAGTGACACTTCCTGCTTCCGGTTCGAGTACAAAGGTAGCTTGGAGAAGCAGGGAAATGGAATGTTTCATGAGTGAACCTGAGAGTGGTAAAGATGTTCCTTGGGGAGAATTAGTGGATAAATTACAGAAGGAGGATGTTCAGCAAATAGAAGAGTATGTGGTTAAAAGAAATCGTATGCAGAGATAATGAAGGTCAGAACAGAAAAGAGGAAGAAAAAGCAGAAAGAAACAGATACAAACAGGAATAACCCTTTTACTGTTCAAAGTGAAAATAAAAAAGATAGTGACTTGGACAGATATAAGCTAGGGGGTGAAGTAATTGCTCCCTTAAAAGTTAAAGTCAGTGAGGTAAGAGCTTTTAAACATATAGACAAAGATACATATTGTGACATTATTTTTGAAACTGGACAAATGATGAAAAGATTCTAAGGGGAATATGAGACAAAGAAAGACTGTGTGCATTGGAATTTAATCATGCTCAAGACATTTTATGGAGAGAATAAGAAACAAGTTCATATACAATTTAGGACTGAAGTAGAAAAGGAGACTTTAAAATAAAATTTATCCTATCTATGTAGAGATGTATTAGATATTTCAAAAGTATATGATGATAGAGGTCTATAGATAGGGACATCGAACTGTCACATTGTTCTGAAAATTGAAAATGAAAATACTGTTCATATCGCAAGCATTACAAATGTACAGGGAGATAAAGGCATGGTGAAATATTGAGAGCAGCCTAAAACATATTTTGTTTTTTTTATGTGGAAAAACAGATCATTTGATTAATAACTGTGAAAAAAGAAAATGTTTCTTATGCAGAAAGACAGGACATGATATGAAAAATTGTGAATGTAATGTAAAGAAAATAGGACATTTAGGGGAGGAATGTGGGGAAGAAGTCAGTGAAATAGAAGTAGGGACAATAGAAACACTGGTAGAACAGAATCAAGAAAAAGTACATATAGAACTAGAAACAGAAATAGTAGATTCACAATCCGTATGGGAAGAGATTAATATTTTAGAAAGAAAAACAAGAATCACAGAAAATAAGAAGTGAAGGATTTAGTATAAAAAAGGAGGGGATGAGGGGATGGGATCAAGTGATACTGAAGTTATGAAATGGAATTTAGTTAAACAGAAAATAAATTCTATTGGTAAAAGAGTTCAAGACAGAAAAAGAAAAATAATAGAAGGACATACTAAAGAAATAAAGGTAAAGGATGAGTATGATATTAAGACACTATTACTTGCAAAATCTTGTCATTAAATGTTACTAGTATAAAGAATTTAGTAAGAAGAATACGTGTTTTCAAGTAGTGTGAAAAACAGAAGACTGATATTATCATACTAGAGGACACTAGATTTTTAACAGAAGATGAACGATTAGAACTTGAAGTGTGGTGGGGAAAAAGGTTTACTTATTATAAAACAAGCTTTATATGAGATACATAAACTAAGTGCAACCCAACAAACTATGGTATAATTGGGATTATATAAACGAGCATATGTTAAATACAATCCGACAAACAATGCATGAGGGTATCTGATACTCACACATTTATATAAGCAAATAGAAGGGAAGGGATAGAATTTGAAGAGAAGCAGGTACTTATGTATTACTGCAACCATATTTCTGCACTGCCATAATTCGGTATCTGTGTGCAGAAACAGGTTGCTTAACTTAAGAAGGGGACTGTGAAGAAGAAAGCATTACTCTGTCACTGTGGGTATGAGCCAGGAAGAGGAGAAAGGGTACGAGTTTGTACCTCTTTGCTCCTGTAACTCAACAGTGGGGCTCTGCTTTGCAGTACCTGCATTTCTCAAGACGATGTCAGGTACTGGAAAAGCGACTCATCAAATGCACCCTGCGACGTTAGAAGATTACAAATTTCTCAAGGGCAAGGATTACTGCCTTTCCTAGGTTAGGCAAAGAGCTCAATTACAGAAACTGAAGTGCATAATTTCACTTCTAATATTAACAAAGTGTCCCCGTACCTCAAGATTACACATAGTAAGAGCACTTCCAAATACATCTTACTGCTGGACAATGCACTTCTTCCTGCACTTTGTGGCTGGTAGCAGCTTTTTCCCTGAACATATCTTTCGAAATTGCCCCCCCAAAGAAAGTGACCAAAACCATCAGTACTGTGTGTGGCTGGTAGCAGCTTTTTCCCTGAACATATCTTTTGAAATTGCCCCTACAAAGAAACTGACCAAAACCATCAGTACTGTGTGTGTGTTTGCCTTCTCTGAAGGATTCCTTCCACACAAACAAAAGAAATCCGTTCATCAGAATGACAGCAGGCATGACAATTTCAAGCGTTCATGTGTAATGCACGCCGAAAACAGGAACAGGGTTTCTCAAATGTTTGTCTTACCGAAGGTAAAGTAAAGTTAGTCCACAGCCAATCTGACTCAAAGCAGCACGTTATAGTGTTTCATGGGCTCGTTAGTGTGGAAGTATGCAAAAGTCGCAACCGCGAAAATCTGGTTGCGATAATACTAGAGTACCAAGAAGGATAAACCGTGTTATTGCAAAGTCTAACAATAAGGTAAGGATGTGAGTGCAGGGATGAAAAGGGGATTAAAGGAATATGACCTGTGCTGCACTGCTGCACTGGAGGTGCTGGGGGCAGCTGAAGCTCTAGAGAGAAAAGTTACAGCTGAGGGATAGAGAGAAGTGAAGTGTGGATAAGCTAAGCCATAGTTTTATAATTAAATTGTGTGTATTGATTGAATACAGTGGCATTTTGCCTGTACAACAAGAAGTTTTATTTCAGCTGAGAGTGGAAGCTGAAGTATGATATAAAGCTTTTGAGATGGGGAGGGATTGACTCCTATAGCTGAGTGCAAGTGACAAGAAGTTGTGGTTAGTGCAGTTCAGTTTAGAGATGGGTGCATGCAGCAGGTGGCTGGAGCAAGACTGATTTCTTAGGTTATAGGATGTAGTTTTCACATGGAGCTTAGTTTTTAGGGGAGAAACTATGTTGGCTTATAAGAGCTGAAACATTTGTGAGCCAACTGGAGCTCAGCCCTTTGTTTAACAGACAACCATTTGTCTTTTTCTATAGTTAGGTAGTGATGATCATTTCTAGGGGAAGGTGTATTAAATCATTTTATTTTGTTAGAAAAAGTTTGAATAGCTTTGATATTTCTCTAGGAGGATTCACTATTAAGGGGAAGGCTGTATTTCAGCTCAGGAAGTCAGTTCCCTTTGCCTCTGCTTGCTGTTGTAGAATAAGTGAGGTGATGTGCGATAATGTGTTGGCCATAGTAATGAAGTCCCTTCGTGAGAGCAGTCATTGTTGCTGGCTCCATTACATAGATCTTTGATGGAACTTTGGCCTCATTTTTCCCTCATGTAAGATTCTTGGAGTCACCATCATCCCTGCTTCTGATGTAGCTAATTACCTTCCCATGAATGGCATTGAAGTTTGACAGATACTTTTTACCAGAGGAAATGGCTGAGAAGATTATTAAACTGACTGTCTGGCTATTAGTATACAGTATGCATGGATCTGACCATATATGCTGTGTCTAATGTGATTAACCTCAAACAGTTAAACTTCTGTGAATGTAGTAATTAAGTTCTGGATGTGCTGAATACTGAATTTATTTGAGAGGCTCCTTGGAAGCATTGTATTTCGTTATACAATAGGAGAAATTATTTAATCTTAAGGGGGTGCACATAACTCTAATATGAAAAATGTGATATGTAGTTCATCATTTTTTGCTTGTGTTATTTAGTTAAAGTCCTCCTAGATAAATTTGTTTGCTATTTTTGAAAGGAAAACTGAAGCAGTTATGTGACTTGCTCAGGATCATTCATTATGCAAGAGATGACAATTCTTGACCTTCAACTTTATAATGAACATAAGAACTAGCCAGAAAGCAATGTGATGTTCACCTTGACCAACAGTGTAGGGGGATGGATGGATGGATCAAAGATGCTTATTAAGTGCATATAGTGGAAATGTATAGTATTATGCCATGACACATTTTTCTTTTATTTTTCTGTCAGATAAGTGTTAGTGTATACAGATGTTTTGCACACATTGCTTCTGACACCATTCCTCAAACCAAGGACTGCTACTCAAGTGACATACAGGTAGCAAGTAAACATAGACTAGCCATGTCACTCAGGTTGCTTTAGACATGCTATGTGTATTTTCCATGTGTCAGAGTGACTGACAGCATGGAGAGTTGAAAACTGAAAGGTTCTGTTGTCCTTTTATTACATGAAAATTGAGGAATCCACTGTCAATCTACCTTTTTGATACACTAAGGTAATTCACTGTCTGCTTCTGTAGCCTCTGGGGTAGACATGATAAGGTATATAACCCTTTACTTGGTCTTAGATTATTAATCAAACATATTTCCTTTTACTCTGTGAATGCCTGTAGTATTCTAAACAAAGTTTGTGAAATCCATGCCTGAATAGCCTTCCACACCCCTGATGTCATCACCCTAACAGAGACTTGGCTAAAACCCCAAACCTCTGATAAAGACATTCTCCCTCCTGCTTATAATATACTCCCCATAGATCATCAAAACAAAAAACGAGGTGGCGTAACCATCCTCTACTCCAACCACCTCACCATTACAAGTATTATGAAACTGATCCCATCCTGTTCTCCTGCTGAACTACTGACAGCTAACTTTAAAATTAATGACCACACCACTGTCACAGTAGCAGCGATCTATATTCTTCAGGAGACAACATTCCTCTGCTCGAAAATATTCTTTCATACTTTTCTCAACACAGCCCCAATGAAACTGTCCTCCTTGGGAATGTCAACATTAACTAGTGAACTCTCAGTAATCCAAACTCTAATACTCATTGATTTATATGGTTTATGCAGCTAATCTCCCAACCTACTCATACAAACAACACTCACACAACTAGTACTCTTATTGACTGGGTACTTGTATCTAATCCTTCCAAATATCATAACCCTGAAACTCTACCAAACACCCAGAGCAATCACTCCCCTATAAAAGTGCTTAGGTTCACTCCCCACTTCTCAAAACCTCCTAGATTTATCACTTGTCGCAAATTTTTCACTACAATCCAGAAACCTTTAATGCCCTCCTCTCTAAAGTAAATTGGAAATTCCTTACCCAACTCCCACTAGAAGAAGCAGTCCTAGCTTTCAACTCCAACTCTCTTAGCATCTTAGACTCACTTGCCCCCCTTGCAAAGTCCGAATTAAGTCCACCATATCTCCGTGGCTTTCAAAAGCCACTCGTACCCTTATGATAACTAGAGACAAATTATGGAAAAAATGGTCACAAACTAAGCTCTCTGCAGTCTTACAAAAATATAAAGAACTCATAAATCTGACAAAAAACACAAACAAAGATAAAAAGGACTTCTATAACAAAGCTCCCACAGCCCTAAAATCTAATCCTAAAAAATTCTGGAACTCTATTAACCAAATATTACATCCCGGTAAGCTTAGCTCCCCAATCCATGCCCAGACAAGACATCTGAAGAAACTACCACTATCTTCAATACCTATTTTATCGTTTCAGTATCTAAGCTACTCAACCCTAACCCAAACTGCTCTACTACTAACATCTCCAACTTTTCTGAACCTTCTCCTCAAATGCCTTCTCCCTCAAACCTGTACCTACTAGCTACATCAAAACTCTACTCTCCAAATAAAACCATGTTCAGCATCAGCTGACAATATTCCTTCCACTTTTCTTCTACTAGCAGCTGACTCTCTTGTTTTCCCTGTATCTATCCTAATTAATCACTCTGTCTTTGAATCTAAAGTCCCTTCCATATGGAAACAATGCTGCACTTTACCTATACACAGAGGAGGAAACTCCTCTGATATCTCCAACTTTAGACCTATCGCTATCCTCTCCCCTCTCTCTAAAGTACTAAAAAAATGTATTCATAAACAAGTTATGCAGTATCTAATACAGGAAAATCTGCTTACACCCACTCAGCATGGCTTCAGACCAAAACATAGCACCACTATATCTCTATTATACACAAACCAAAAGACAGCTGGTTCACCCAGGCTAACACTGTGCTGAAAAGCAAATAAACTGTCTGTGCAATCCAGTAATAAAAATTCTGTTAAAATCCAGAATGTAATGAAAAGAATGAAATAAAAAAATAAGAACAAAAATAATAAAAATTAAGTCCCTTGATAAACGCTTTCAAATAGTTCTTCTTCAGATCGTATAATCAAATGGGACATTCATCTGTATATATAAGCCAATCAAAGTTATTCACCCAATGTGAATATCAACACCAAGGTTCCAGCCAATCCATGTTTGGATTTCTCCATCTGATTTGCATAAACCGGGTTAACAATCTCATTTTCTAAATGGATGCCTCACACAGCTTGCTAATATTCAGTACTAATGAAATATGCAAAGTAGGTGATGTTAGTAACCAATAGCACTTCCAAAAGAAGTAACAGATGAAGCAGCTAGCTTTCACCCATACTTAGAATCATGCCTTACACTAATGTATTGGAGTCAGAATATGCAAAATAGGTGAACTAAACAGCCAATAGTGGCTTCCAAAAAATAGCAAAAGACAAATCTGCTAGACTTCTTGTATTCTTATTGAAAAACTTGTCAAATAATCCCAAAAGCAGTTCTTTACATATTTCTAATATTCAATAAAGAAAAAATGGCACGAACAATAAATGGATGATCTAAGTAGCCAATGGTGGCTTCCAAGGAGCAGCAAAAAACAAATCTGCTGACTTTCATAAAGTCCTATTATGAGACTTCTTTTCTTTAATCTTATTAACCCAAAAGAAGTTTTTCACATATCTCTGAAATGATGGGGATGACAAAAAAATAATATATGTAGTAGTATGCATCGCTATCAATAAAAAACAGGCGATGTCATTACTAAAATTTCATTACTCAAGACAGGAATATAGCAGGACAATTACTAAATGACAATAAATGTCAAGGCTCCATGTCTTGCATGGCCCCATTTGTACCTCGATAAATTCACATGGTGACTGCCTATAAGTTTTTCCTGAGAAGAGTATAGGTATGAGGAGAAGGTTCAGAAAAGTTGGAGATGTTAGTAGTAGAGCAGTTTGGGTTAGGGTTGAGTAGCTTAGATACTGAAACGATAAAATAGGTATTGAAGATAGTGGTAGTTTCTTCAGATGTCTTGTCTGGGCATGGATTGGGGAGCTAAGCTTACCGGGATGTAATATTTGGTTAATAGAGTTCCAGAATTTTTTAGGATTAGATTTTAGGGCTGTGGGAGCTTTGTTATAAAGATAAATATCTGAAGAGACATGGTGGAATCTCAGTAAAATTTCCTATTGATCTTGAATGGATGGGATGAAGTCAGAAATTCATACGTATTAATCTTGGGTGGAGGGAATGAAGTCTGAAATTTGCATACATTGCTATAGTGAAATAACATACTTATTATTTTGTTTTACAAGAGCATTTATATCCTAATGGAAGTTCGATTAAGATCAATTATGTTAGTGTCAAGATTAGAAGATTTGATGCTGTCGACATATGCTATTTGTAGTTTAATATGCCCATATCTTTCCTGCTCTGGTTTCATCAATACAAAACTGGACAATATGATAAACATCTGAACAGAGATGGCGGAATTCTAGTAAAAGTTCCCTATTGATCTTGAATGGATGGGATGAAGTCAGAAACGTATATATACTGACTTTGGATGGATGAAATGAAGTCTGAAATTTGCATACATCGCAGGCCTATACTCTTCTCAGGAAAAACTTATAGGCAGTCACCATGTGAATTTATCGAGGTACAAATGGGGCCATGCAAGACATGGAGCCTTGACATTTATTGTCATTTAGTAATTGTCCTGCTATATTCCTATCTTGAGAAATGAAATTTTGGTAATGACATCACCTATTTTTTATTGACAGTGATGCATACTACTGCATATATTATTTTTTTTCATCCCCATCATTGGACATCAGAAATATGTGAAAAACTTCTTTTGGGTTAATTAGATTAAAGAAAAGAAGTCTCATAATAGGAATTTATGCAAGTCAGCAGATTTGTTTTTTGCCGCTCCTTGGAAGCCACCATTGGCTACTTAGATCATCCATTTATTGTTCGTGCCATTTTTTCTTTATTGAATATTAGAAATATGTAAAGAACTGCTTTTGGGGTTAATTGACAAGTTTTTCAATAAGAATACATGAAGGCTAGCAGATTTGTCTTTTGCTGTTTTTTTGGAAGCCACTATTGGCTGTTTAGTTCACCTATTTTGCATATTCTGACTCCAATACATTAGTGTAAGGCATGCTTCTAAGTATGCATGAAAGCTAGCTGCTTCATCTGTTACTTCTTTTGGAAGTGCTATTGGTTACTAACATCACCTACTTTGCATATTTCATTAGTACTGAATATTAGCAAGCTGTGTGAGACATCCATTAAGAAAATGGGATTGTTAACCCAGTTTATGCAAATCAGATGGAGAAATCCAAACATGGACTGGCTGGAACCTTGGTGTTGATATTCTCATTGGGTGAATAATTTTGACTGGCTTATATATACAGATGAATGTTCCTTTTGATTATATGATCTAAAGAAGAACTATTCGAAAGCGCTTATCGTTTGACAAGGGACTTCATTTTTATTATTTTTGTTCTTATTTTGTTTTATTTCATTCTTTTCACTAAATTCTGGATTTTAACAGATTTTTTATTACTGGATTGCACAGACAGTTTATTTGCTTTTCAGCACAGTGTTAGCCTGGGTGAACCAGCTGTTTTTTGGTTTGTGGATTATTTATTGGACAGTTCACCACAGCAAAGGGAATATCTCTTCATTTTTTTCATATCTCTATTATACTTCCTCAACAGTGTCTCTATAGCCATGGATCACCATAAACTTATTTCTTGCCTATTCTTTGGATGTGTCAAAAGCTTTCAACACTGTCTCACACTCTCTTCTGCTACACAAACTGCATAACTTCAACTTCTCCTCTGATACTCTTGCATGGTTCTCCAGCTAACTCCCTGATAGATCTCAATCAGTGAGATGGCACTCTGCACTTTCCCCTTCTCTCCCTGTAAAAAAGGGTGTATCTCAAGGGTCTCTCCTAGAGCCTTTACTTTTTAATATCTTTACTAATCATCTCTATACCTCTTGTCCTCAGTCATCTTTAGTGCAATATGCAGATTACTCTACAGTCATCGCCACAGCCAACTCTCTCTCTAAGATCTTCTCAGCTACTTAGGCATCTTTTAACTTAGTTGAAACATGGCTCTCCAACAACCAGCTCATCCTTAACCCTAAAAAAACAAAGCTGTTATTCTTCCTACCTAAAAAGTTCAACAATATTAAATCATCCTTCTCCATATAGTCCCTTAATAACACTCCCATTCAGATAGAATCCAGTAATAAGCTGTTATGAGTAACCATCGATGATCAGCTTAAATTTGACTTGCATGTTAATAACTGTATGAAAAAGATTCATTCAAAACTAGAGCTTCTTTACCGTAGCAAGAAATTCCTTACATCTGAAGCCAAGATTACTCTCTCTCTTACCTACCTTCTACCCAGTCTAGTGTACAACTCAAATTTTCACAAATCTTAACTCAACACTCCTGACCAAACCCGAATCTACCTACTACAAGGTAACTAGATTTACCATGAAAAAACAGGAATCAATGCACCTCAAACCAAAAACCTTTTATTTACACACTAAATCAATTATCTTAGTGCCTTGGCTAACAGCCTTTACAGCACTGCAAAGGCTATTTGTTAGCCGAGGCGCTAAGACAATTGATTTAGTGTGTACATAAAAGGTTTTTGGTTTGAGGTGCATTGGTTCCTGTTTTTTTTTTTTTGTGGTGGATTATAGATTTATTATTTTCTGTGGTTGAAAAGGTAGCTAGATTTGCTACCCAAAAAAACTACAAATCCCATCACTGTCTCTCTAAAACACCTAAACTGGCTTAAATTGACCCATCAGCTTCTTTACTCTCAGCTCCAGATCATCCATTTTATCCTATACCAGCCTTCCTACTGCCCAGCACTTCCCCTCTCATCTCCCATTATTCTCCCTCCAGACCTCTCCAAAGTTCTAATCAAGACCTACTACAAATTTACAAACATAAATCTAAATTTGGATGTAACATGTACAGCTATCACCCCACTATTGCCTGGAATAGGCTCCCACTAGAAATCAGAACCCTTACACATCCTAAACAATTTAAGACAGCCACCAAAGAGCACTTTAAAAGTCACTGGTCCTGCCACTGCACTCTCCCCCCCTTAAACATCCCCTACTTCTCATACCTTAATCTACTTTCTGCCCTTAACTCACTGTTCTGACTAGCTCTCTTAATCTTCCTTGACTACTCTTTCTACTGTCTTCTAAAACCTATTAAGCAAATTGCCTCAGAGAAACATTCTGTTGTAATAGTCTTGCCTTCATGCAACTCCATTATGATAAAACTGGGTTTTTGTAACCACTTACCACAAAAACTATATTCATCTTAATGACATATTTCTTTTTATTTTATTTATTTTTATTTATTTATTTATTTATTTATTTAAATTTGTTGACCGGGAGTGTCCGACTGGACGTGGGTCCATTTTCAGTGGAGGCCCGGGGAGAAAAGCTCCACAGTAAAATAAACAGACAGTAGTTACATTGGATTACATAGTGATTAACAATTTAACATAGAAATTACTTACAACATATTTACAGATGAAGAACATAGTACATCAGTAGACAACTAGAATCTTTATCTGTGAAGTACATAACAGGCATTAACAAATGTTACAATGAGAAGTTCCTGCTGTATAATAAGTACTAGGCTCATGAGCATCTGAGCTTGCTATCATCAAGGTAGTTAGTGGAGGTGAAAGAAAGGTAGTAGTTGGATGGGGTGGATGAAATTAGAGTGGGAGTTGCAAGGGCATAGCCAGCATGTTTTTAGGTGCGCTTTTAATAAAGTTTTGAAGTTGGTGCATGATGGTACGGAGGTAATTGTGGGTGGGAGTGAGTTCCATAATTTGGCTATGGCGCAAGAGAATAGTGCTTCACCAGCAGAGTTATTGACTTTAGTGATCTGCAAGTGATTTTTGTTGCTGGATCTTAGTGGTCTGGTGGTGCGATAGGGTTGGAGTAGATTCTGGAGGGATGGGACATTTAGTGGATGGTTTACTAGTTTGTGGGCGAGTGAGAGTTGATACCACTGAAGGAGGTGAGGGAGTTCAAGCCAGCCCAGTTCAGCAAGTGAGAGACAGTGGTGACTATGGTAGGATGCCCCTGTGGCGAACTTTGCGATTTTGTTGTAGCAGGTCTCTAGCTTGTCTAGATCACATTGCCTTAGGTTGGTATATACTGGAGAGGCATAAAGTAGGGTGGAGATAAGGTGGGAATTTGCTATTGAAATCTTTGCTGCTTTGGTGAGAAATTGTTTATTTCTGTATAATGCTCCTAGTTTTTTGTGGACTTTTTTTATGGTCATGGATATGTGAATGTCAAATTTTAGTTTATTGTCTATTTCCACTCCTAGCAATTTGGTGTGTTCAGTTGGGTATATAGTGGTGTTGTCTTTTGCTGTGATGTTAAAGTGAGAGTTGTTTTGAGTATGTTTGGTGGGTTGGAAGATGAGTAGTTTAGTTTTGTTTGGGTTGAGTATTAATTGGGCATCGGATAACCATGTTTCAACAGAGGAAAAGGCTTCCTGTGTGACTTTTTGCAGTTTGGGTAGGGACTGGGCTGAGCAGATGATGGTAGAGTCATCTGCGTATTGGATGAGTGTGCCATGTTTGGTGGCAGAGGCTAGATTATTGGTGTAAACAGAGAAAAGTAGGGGTCCAAGGATGGATCCTTGGGGAACCCCTATGGAAACAGGTAGTTGGGGAGATATGTCATTTTGCCATACAACGGATTGTTGGCGGTCAGACAGGTAACTCTGAAACCAGTTGGTGACTGATTGTGAGAAGGATAGGTTATTGAGGACAGAGATAAGTTGTTTGTGTGGGACCATGTCCAATGCTTTAGATAGGTCTAGGAAAGTAGCAGAGGAGAGATAGCCATTGTTTTTATGCTGAAGGATAGCGTTTGTAAAGGAGAGTAAGGCAGTGGTGGTGCTATGGTTTGGTCGGAAACCATGCTGAGTACTGGAAAGGAGGTTGTTAGTAAGGAGGTAGTGTGAGATTTTATACATCTTGAAAGAGTTTTGCTATACTCCTGATTATTGACACTGTATAACATTGTATTGCTACTTAATGCCTTGTAATAATCCTGTAACATTGCTGTTTAATGCTAATTTATAATGAAAATTGTATAATATATTGGAGCTTTTCTCCCCTGGCCTCCGCTAAAAAAGAGCTCTTTAGCTCAGTCAGACAAAACCGGTCAACAAATGTTAAATAAATAAATAATAAAATAAATAAATTTACTAAATATTGTAATTCCTCATGAAGATACAGAAAGTGTATGGCTATACATTACCATGCATTTTGCACCATTTCTACCTAATTTTATAATTTCAATATGTATGCCCATGACATATATGCAATGTTTTAATGAATTTTAATAATATTTTAATTTTATAGTTCCATTATGTATGCCCATTACATATATGCAATATTTTAATGAGAAGGTAACTTCTTAATAATAAAATATATAAAAATCCATAAATGAAAGTGTAAACAATGTCTGGGCAGGCTTTTGACAATAAAGTGAAATTATCAGGAGCAAAAACATTGTGGATAAACTTAATTATTTCTTTTTTTGTATTTATTTCTTAGGTTACTGTACTCAGTCCTTCCACCTTCAGTTGCTAATGAGCTGAGGCACAAACGGCCAGTACCAGCCATGCGATATGATAATGTAACTATCCTTTTCAGTGGAATTGTGGGATTCAATGCTTTCTGCAGCAAGCATGCCTCTGCAGAGGGAGCAATGAAGATTGTAAATCTTCTGAATGATGTGTACACAAGGTTCGATATTCTGACTGATTCCCGAAAGAATCCTTTTGTTTACAAAGTAAGTAAATGTCTTTCCTTGAAAAAGTAAATAGACAACTGATTAAAGTAAGACTAAGGATTCAGTATTATCCAATACATTTAATGCATATTATCTGTTGTAGAATAGGTAAATAAAATTATTATGTTGTTTGAAACTGACAATAGATGTGAATTTTATTTTTTCCTAAATAAAGACAAGCAAGTTGACCAATCATTCATTCTTTCATTTACTCAGACATTCATTCTCTGGTACAGGCTTAAATTTCTTCAGGATTGTGGGCAAGTCAGAGCTTAGAATTTCACTCAGTGGTAATGAAGCCTAGAACTAATCCTGGGCAGAATGACAGTCCATCAAAGATGCACACCCACACCCATGCATAGCTTACACACCTATCAGTTTGGAGGATTGCCAGTTCTTCTATAGCATGTCTTTGGGATGTGAGAAGAAACTAGAACATTTGTCTAAACGCAATGAGACATAAGGTCTGCAGTCTCCACAAAGACCACACTAGAGGAAATGTGAATTGGAGAACTGAGTGCTGTGAGATAGCAATGCTAGTTGCTACAGTACAGTACATTTAGAAGTTGAATTAGAAAAAAACGTTAATACCCAATGGGAAATGACAAATATAAATTAAAATACTTACAGTCCTAAAGAAAATAAATAGCCTAAAAAACAGCAGAAGTTTGAAGTGCGATGACGTATAATGTGAATATGAATGAGAACTTAAGTCTGCAGCATTATTCATTTATTTATTTATTTATTTATTTAGTTATTGGCATTTGTTTACTGGGAAAGGCCAGCATATTGCTATCTGTATTCATAAACATTTACACTTCTGAAAAGTCAGCTTAAGAGCTTCAACTTTTTTATCTGAACTTTCATTGAGTGTAATATATCTTTATAGATAAAGCAGGGGTTCAATGTGAAGGGTTATTTATACAGTGATGAAAAATGTAAATATTTTATTAATTAATTAATTAATTAATTAATTAATATTTTTATTGGGCATTTGTTTACCAGGAAAGTCTGACTGGGCATGAGTCCCATTTTCAGAGGAGGTCCAGGGATAAAAGCTCCAACATACATAGTTCAGTTAATAAACTAGATAATATTATCACATGAAGTGCAGTAACAAATAGTAGAATCAAAATACAAGATAAATAAAGTCAGATCAGAAAATGTTGCAGTGAATATTAACCAACAATCATAGGATAATGAACACCTAGTAAAGTACAATCAATAGTAATAACCAATGATAAATATGTTAAGCATTTTAAATACGGGCAAAAATTAAGAGAAAGGAAAGAGATTTTGCAGCTGGGAGAGATTAGAAAATGGAGTTAAAGTAGGGAGCTATCTGAGAAGTAACTGGTGCTTTGGCTAATAAGAGATGAGAGGGCAGGAAAGGGGTAAAAGAAGGGTAAGGGAAAGTGAAGGAAGAAGGGAGAAGGAAGGATGAATGAAGAGAGGGGGAGAAAGGAAGAGGAGGAAGGAGTAACGGGTAGTGTCAGCCTGGAGTAAGACATGTACAGAGCCAGGAGTTAAGGAGAAATCTCTTTAGAGATTGTTTAAATATGTGACTACATGGCATTGTTGTAATATCTGTAGGAATAATGTTCCAGATCTTGGCTACTGAGTAGGAACATAGGCAGTGACCAATAGATTTTTTCGGGTTATGGATTTCAAGACGTGTTTCTCAGATGAACGAAGAGGGTAATTAGGGAGGTAATGGTTAAGATTGGTGCTGGCTGCTGGGCAGGTTGAGGCTTTGCATACTATTTTATGAGCAAGAAGGAGTTAGGTGAACTTGATGTAGTGAGGTAACTCAAGCCAGTTTAAATATCTGAGGGGAGAGCAGTGGTGGGAGTTGTATGACTGGCTGCAAATCTAGTTTTGTTTTAGCAAAGGTCAAATTTTGATCTTAGAAAGATCTGAATGTTGGTGAAAATGGGTGATGCGTGTGGTAGTGAAGGAAGGAGGTATTTATTAACTAGAGTAACTCTTGAGAAGTTGGTAAGGAATCTTTTTGATTTGCCAGTTTTTGGTTTGTTGTTTTTATGCACTTTTGAATATGAAGATCAAATTTCAGTTAATCATCTGTTATGACACCAAGTAACTTTGTGTGAGGTACAACTTCAGTTTCAGCATTGCTGAGAGAGGATATTTTGAAGGTGTCTTTTATGTGTGTTTGGGATTTGGGGAGAAATAAGTGCAGTTTTGTTGTATTTGGATTTAGGAAAAGCTTACTATCACTGAGCCAGTTTTCAATAGAGTTAAAAGCCTTCTGAGTGATAGATTGCAACTGGGAAGGACTATTGGATGAGCAAGTGACAGTGGAGTCATCTGCATATTTTATAAGTATAGCTTGCTGGGAGGATTATGTAGATCATTTATGAATATTTAAAAGGAGAGGGCCAAGTACAGATCCTTGTGGGATACCTGTATTAACTGAGAGAAAAGATGAGTAAGTGGACAGCCATTTAACTTATCATAGCTGGTTAGATAGGTAGCTAGAGAACCAAGTGACTGTTGTAGTGGAAAAGTCTAAATCAGACATTTTTGAGAGTAGTTTGGTATGTGAAAGCTTTATAGAGATCTAAAAAGAAGGAAGAAGCTAAATTGTTGTTATCTCTGGCTTTAAGGACATGGTTCAAAAAGGCAACAAGGGCAACTGTTGTGCTATGATCTGGGTGAAAGCTGTGTTGGTAGAGGTTAATAGATTTTCTTGAAGTATTGTAAAAGTTGTTTATGAATAAATTTTTCTATGAGCTTGGAAAGAGGGGGCACAATTGCAATTGGTCTGAAGTTTATTTCAGTGGAGTTTCACCCTTTATGAACAGGAATATGTAATATTTTTTCCAGAGAGATGAGACATCTGACTGGCGACTGGATCAATTGATGATGACAGAGATTGGGTAGGCAATAGATGGGGCAGCAATCTTTAGATATTCATACGGGAGATTGTCTACAGAGGAGGAGTGGGGCTTAAGATTGTGTAATACATTTTTATATAGGAAACAGAGACAGATTTTAAGTTGAAAATGATACTGTTAGAGCTTTGAAGTTTGTCAACGGTGGCAGGATTCTGTAGGGAGTTTTGGGTGAGAGTGGCTATTGAGTCTATAAAGTGGGAGTTAAATTTAGAAGCAGTTTCTAAGGGCGAGATGCCTTGACAAGGGTTATGGGTACTTGGAGTTCCAGGGTATAATATTTTCTTGATAGTGGATCAAAAAATTTTGGGCTGTGTTTTTGGTTATCCTGTGGGTTGAAGTAATAATATTTCTTATCGGCAGTAACTTGTTTTTCAGTCATGCTTCAAAGTTGTTTGTAGGTCTGTAGGTGAGCTTGAGATTTGTATTTTTGCCAGTTTCTCCAAGTTTAATTGTCTACTAGAAGGAGATAACTAGGGTGACTGGGTGAATTTAACTCTCTTTTTTTCTTGTAGGAGCAAGGCTATTGAGAATGCCAAGAAATATTGTATTACATTTTAGAACGGTATTATCCAGTGGTAGGGAACAGAGGTTGGACCAGTTAATGGACAGAGCTACAGTCTTAGCACTATGCCTAAATCATAGCAGTTGACAGTTACATAATGAAATCTCAGCATTTTTTTTTCCAAATACAGTGGCTTTTAGTTCATATGCCTTTACTGCCACAGTCTGACATATTGTTTTATACCCAGCTTTCATTCCAGATGCTGTGTTGATCTTCACTGTGTAAGTAGAGTTACTACTTACACAGTCAATTATTCCAATATTATACACATACTTAAGAGAAATTGGAGAATTTTTTCCTGTTTTAATAATTTAACCAACAAATTAGGAGATGTTCCACATATTGTGTATAGAAAGCGAAAATCACTTAAGCAGTTTTTTGAGTCAGCAGATGTAGTCTCTATGCATTTTATTAACAAAAGAATGGACACATTTAGATAAGCTTTTTGTCCAAAATGTAACCATATTTTGGAGAAGGAAGTGCTAGTTGTTAAAAAGGTCCAGATCAACCCCGGGATTCATGAAGCTTGCACCAGGCGTGGCGTAGGTGGTATAATGCCAAATATGGCCGCCGAGCGATTCAGGTACGATCCAGTTCCACGTGCACTACCAGCGTACACCAGATCTGCACAGCCCTTGGCTCAGGTATGCTAATCACCCCATGCGCAGTACTGCACCATGCAAATGAAGGTACATAGCAATTCATTAAGTGGTGCAGGCGTAGCGTAAGCCTACAGAAATGTAAACCAAAAAAAAAATGGTTTACATTTTGCCAAACAGAACATCAGAGCTATGAAAGTGAACCAGAATCATGTATTACAATGTTAACATATGCCAATGGCTAAATATACAGCCAATGGCATAAGAAAAGATGCACAACACCTAAAAAACAAAATTTAATGTCATGTCCACAGTAAAGCAAAGTACAACCGCAGGGCATGTGTGCGCAAATGGGAACACAAGGAAAATATATACAAATGTCATAAAATCGCAATGTAATACAAATCATGATTTCACCATAATACTCAATGGTATGCATGGTACACCACAACCAAGCTGCAAGGGTTGCTAAGGGTCTGTGACAGTGTTCAGCATGGTAACTATGAATTAGTAGTCAATGCTATGCAAATGAGGCAAGTAATACTGAATCGCAAACGTCCTGCCGGACTAAGGATGTACCATATGGTGCAGCGCTACAACAACGAGGAGTGGTTTTGAGGTATACATGACATCAGCAGTGGGGTGTGCCACCGTAGCTGTAAGCACATTGGAGCAATGCAAATCCAGGCTGCCAATTGCTAAGCAAAGCCACAGGATAGGAGTGGGGATGTAGGTATAGCATTGTTTAGCTGAGAGCACATATGGTGCCAAAAGCGCATGTGTACATGGATGAAAACATGCCTAAAACCCGGTAAGTGGACGCACATGCCACGCACCACAGCTCAAACAGGAAGGTTAGGGGAAGAAAATAAGGAAATGCCGCATATGTTGATACTGTGTGCATAGGTTCCTAGGTACATCGGTAGGTACATGCCCAATTGTCAGAGGCCATTCATCAGCCAAGGCAAACAGTGTCTGCTGTCACCACCACATTGATTAACCAACTGTCCTTCAGTGGAGCAGAGCCAATTGTGGGATCCATGTGTGTAATCACTGTTTCCCACACACTCTGCATGGATTCCCTGGTGTGTTAATGAAGGGCTCCATATCATGTAATCAGGGATGTAGTAGCAAAGCATGGAGAGTACTCATGACAGGTATCTGTCACCCCAGCATGCTCCACCTATGGCTGTGTGAAGGTGTAGCACATTATAGTGTGTGGCTCACTGTGACATAGATTCCCAATGCTGGAGCACATCCATTAAACATCATTTGGACATACCATTAATAGGTCTCATCTATATGTAAACTAACTGAGTTACACATTTGATTGCAGTATGGAGTAACAGCCATAATACAGTCCACATACAAAACATCATAACACGTGTACAAATCCCAGATGCCCACGTGGTAAAGGCATTGACTGTCGTGCATGTTCCCGGTTCCACGTCCTGCAAGGGCCGTTACGTAATCCCGAAAGCACGAATAATGGATGTTGGATGCAGGTCATCAGATCAGGTTTAGCACATGTTAGTGGGTTTATGCTTTGGCAAGTGCTGGTAAGCGTCGTTTAAACATGACTATATGGATGTGAGCGAAACAGGGCTAAGCTTTGCTGAATATTGTGCAGATCACGGTCAACGACGTCCAGAACAGGTGAAACTAGCATTATTCACCCCTGTACTAATAGTGCCTGCTCTGAAAGGTAAAATGACCACTGCCAACAGTAGAACACACAATCATGTACACAATCACCTAACACTAAGCTACCCGAGATGTACCAATGGCAGGTGTGTATTGTGACAGGTTAAAACACAAACGTGCGGAGTTCAGGAAACAGTATACATCACCATGTACACAACAAAAGGTGTGTTCTCCCTCTCACTCTCTCTAGATATATATATATATATATATATATATATATATATATATATATATATATATATATATACATATGTATAAAATAGAGATAGAAAGGGTGATAGAGAGATATACGTCGATATATACGGATTCACCTATATCTGCAAATATATAGATAGGTCAATGACATGTACACAACCATGAAGGTACAAATAAATAGGATACTGCCAACTACCAAATGTTTTACATACCGACATGCGTAATCACAAGGCTTAAAGACCGAAAGACCACAGCACCGAAACACTAGAACCACGAGTAACATTATCACGATGTTAAGGGACATTTAGTTATTGCTGCCGGTGCTGCGGTCCAGGTAGGTACTGTGTCCACTGTGTTTGTGATTGCTTTAGTCTGTGTAAGTGTGTGTTGAGGGTGCTGTGTGCGTTTCCGTGGGACTGTAATGTGTGTGTGTGTGTTTGCATCATGTGTCTGTTAGTGCTAACTCAGAGGTAGATCATTACGGTAGGTGTGGTCATAGCTGGCCATAGGCATACGGTTACCACCTGCCCCACTTTAAGAGGGACAGCCCCTCCTTGGGCAGTTGTGTCCTGACAACAAATATTAAAAAGGGCAAATGTCCGAGATTGCAGGACATAATTATGTCCCATATATTATGTAATAGTTGCATTAAATAGTTATTCCTCTATCTAAAATACGTAAATGTTACAAGAAACATGATAAGTAGCTAAAGTGCTACAAGAGTAAGTATGTATTTAAGATAAAAGTACATTCTATCCTGTGTACTGACCATGGGTATGTGTCAGCCTGTAAGCAGCGATGTGTGTCCTGCAAATGTCCCACTATGGCCATTTGAAAAGGTGGCAACCCAAGCCAAAGAGTGTTCAGTCACCAACACAACTGCAATGAATGCAGATATCTGTGACAGAAATACACGAGGCAGCTGTCATTTAGTAACATTCCCTTACATATCGATGTTTTTCCGGAGGTATTGAAGTATCAACCTCACCTGCATGCTATATAGGAACCAATTAACAATGGCTCAATGTATAAGCCTGCAACAACCATAGTTTTAGTCTACTAAATGATAGGTCTTCAATTAGGGAAGGAGCCCACAAAAACATATGGAATATGTAGAAATGCAGTCCCCACAAACCTGTATATGTTATGTACACCCACCTACATCTCCTCCACACCCAAAACAATTGCAATACAGACTGTAATAACATCACAAACATCCACTCACTCAATTACATCTGCAGAAGCGTTAACATACCTTGTGAGAGACACATTTATAATGGCGCCATGTGAAATTGTAGCTGTTGTATAATGGAACAGACGGCGATGTTACTGGTTTTGTTTGCAATAGTCCCTTATCAGACGGTTGAGATGACAGGTACACTTACATGTAGAACCACATAGTCTAGCCATCACACACAATCCATGGGGGACATGAATTCAAAATATCTGTGTCTCTCCAAATAGCAGTTGCAGTTCCTCACAACAAAACACATACAGGCCGTCTCCCTGAAAGTAGGGCAAAAGGGCAACGCCCAAGTGGAGTATTCAATTATACCCCACTGTTGCCGCGGAATTGGCGAATGGAGTAGCTGCACAGCTGATGTGCATGTAATAATTTACTCAGGAACACCAATTGGCGGCAGGATACCACATGTTACAGGTATCTACGTATATAAGGATGCCTTGCCATACATTCAAACCATATGCTCATACCATAGAACCGTTTAAGCAGGAAAGGTGTAAGAGAGATATTTACGAAGACTCTGAATGCTAACAAGGTATGTAGAACACTCAGTATGTTAGTGTATGTAGAGCCTGTTTTGTATTAATTAAAGTGTACGCAATGCATAAAGTGGGAAAAGGTATTATGCAGTGATGTCTTGTTGAGCATAGTAACGCTTGTAGAAATTGTGTGTCCTGCTCTGGACTACAAGGTAAACATCTCATACACCACAAGGGATGCTACATGAGGGCTTTAAACACAACAATTCCACACCACCCGCCGTCAGTGGTAGGGTTTGTCCAACAAGTACGTGCCATAACAGGGGATAGTATATGTTGATATACTGTCACAGTAGGCGTGTGTATGGGCATATAACGAGAATAACATGCCTAAGGTGGTCCTGCTGTGCAAGTATGCTTTGCATTATGGGATAATGTTTACAATATGTGTAATGTACAGTATTGTAGGTAGATATGTCAGATATTTTACACAACATAACTGTTATGTCATGCAAACAAAAGGTATGTCTACTGGCATGTACAATACACAATAACAGGATACATATGGCTTGTAGTCATGGGACAGTGTAACAGCATGATAGCTAATTGAAATGGAAGAGCTACTCAATTATCCATGCACAAAGGACATGTAATAGCTTCACAGGTTCATAGTTAGGTACTATGCTGTCAGGTCAAGTCCATTTGTAAGCCCAACTACAGTGTTTTCACTGGCGGCACCTCCCTAGGGTAGTGTCCTGTGTCTGTGAACAGCAGAGACATTTGTTACCTGCACCTGTGTGCAGTACAGCCACTGCAGTGATCCCTGGCGTACATGTGTGTCTCCCATCCACCCATCGAGGTATCTCATGAAGAGTGCTAGTGTGGGTCCCTGCTTGATGTACATAGGAATCATGTTCCAAAGCATGGTGAGTGTCTGGTTCAGGAATGTATCCCTCAAGCACGCCCCACTCATTGCTGCATTTGTGTACATATCCCTGAGCATGTTGCTCTCAGTGGCTTTTGCTTATGTTGCTTATGTGGAGTATATCCATCAATATTGTTGTGGACATGGGTCCTGTATGTTCAGCAGAGGTCGCCCCTGAGTATGCAGTATGCAAATGTGTACAGTTGTGGTTTCTGTAGTTGTGCTGCATACGTCATCCTTCGGAGGTCAATAATCCTCATGGTGTGTTAATGTTGTGGTATGTAAAGCCGTTGCTGTTCTGTAAGGTACTCCCCAAATGGGGTGTTGTACCTTTTAACGTGTGTCATACGTCAGGAATATAGAGGTACAATGGGTGCCTTTGTTCCAGATATAAACCCATTACAGATTAGGGTGGCCACGTAGAAGGATATCCATGCCACATTGGCAATATGGTTATCAAAGGAGTGGGTGCTATATATGTGTGTACTAAAATCCCGTATAATGTCACATGTATGTAGGGGACTACCACCTATGTGATAGTCAGTGGGTGATTGGTGTAATCCAAAGGGGATGTCTATGCACCTTGTGTCATGCAGCTTGAGGCCATGTTATCGACACCAGGTATCCATCACAGTGACACCCTTATGGAGGGTGTCTGTATTAGCTGGTGGATCAATCATGGCTCCTTGTTTGCAGTCATCTGGAAATCTATTCAGGGAAAGTCCCTCTGTGCTAGCCTGTACCTCAGGGAAGCATATACCGAACATGAGGGGCCCTATGACTGAGGACTGGGGTACACCAAGTGTAACTGAATTACAGTAGGTACTACGGCATGCTACCCTCACTGTGTGGGTCCTGTCCATGAGCCACTTTGCATAACATCTCAAGACGTAGGGGTCGATATGCAGGTGGATGTGTATGTTGTCAATACCAGAATGAAGAACAGTGCTAAAAGCCAAGGTAGGCTGTGTGGACCCCCTTACCGTCATCAACTACCCTGGTAACTGTATCAAAGGAGTCCACCAAGTGTAGGAGTCATGGTCTGGCCCTAACAAATCCAACCTGGGTGGCATCAAAGGTCTGGAGCCCACCAATGTCTCTGTGAATGACTTCCATGATGATGTGCCCCATTGCCTTGCAGAACAGTCCAGTCAGGCGTATAGGGCAATAGTCCCTCCAGTTCATTGTGGTGCCACCTGTGTGGAGTGTGATAACTGTTGCTGTGTGCCATTTAGGGACCACAATGTCTGATACAAGGCTATTAGTGAATCTGGTGGCCAAATGGGGAGCCATGTCATTCTGAGGTTTGTGTAAATCGCAGCCTGGGATGTTGGACAGTCACATGGAGTGATCCAGGCCTTAGAGAGTGCAGGTTGGAACTGCGTAGTTGTGACCGCACGGACTCTGCATTGTTCCTGTATAGATTTTGGCCCTGTAGGGAGTGAGAGGGTGTAAAGTTAGCATTGAACCTATTTGCTAGGATGTTGCCAATATCAGTCGGTTCTGTAATGTTCCTGCCTAACCGTCGTATGTCAGAGCAGATGTGGGTATTGCCATCGAGTACTGACATACCTCCATAGCACTTTGTGGTAGTCCTTGGAATTGTTGCAATAATGTTTACGTAGCTAGCTTTGGAGGATGTCATAAGGGATCCCGGATTCCTACTGAGCCTGACCAGTGAGCTACCCCACCCATGGGATTGTACTTCACTTTGCAACAGTCTCCACCTTTTGTTCTACATTATGTCCATGGAACTGGACCCCCAGAGTGGCGTCTGTTATCTGGTGGGTACCATCATGGCTCTGTTTTGGATAGCATGATCCATGCAGTCGTGCAAGTGCTAATGAAGTGCAGTGGTGTATGTTTCAGCATTTGTAAGTACATTGTCCATCTGCACGGGTGTCATGACATTTACTACCACTGTCATAAGACGTCAGAAGTAGGCCTTGTAGAAATCTTGTACTGTGTATTTCGTGAAGGGGTGTGGTGCCGGGATGTGGATAACAAGGGTGATTAGCATACGTTCGGAAACTACCACCGAGGGGATAACCCCAGGTGTGGAACACCAGTCACATGTTGGTAATCTCCATGTCTAGGATATTGTTGGCCTTGGTGGTGGTGTGTATGGATTGATCCAGCCGATTGGAGGTTATGAATCCCAGAAAGTGTTGGCCTAATATGTCGGTACATGAGTAGGTATCCCAGTTAAGTGTGGGGTAGTGTCAGTCTCACATCAGTAGTTCCTGTCTGAACCCTACTTTCCAGTACACCAAGAAATGAGGGCCAGTAACCGTGGGGTATGGTGTGGAATCCGTAGCAAGTTACAATGTATATAGCAGTTTTGGCCACAGTTAGTTGCACGTGGATTACCTCTGATGCATTGTGCTAAGTAACAAGCCTGGAGGTGTGTACATCCTTGTGAAATATGGACACACCTCCACCGTGGGTGTTCTGGTCCTGGTTACATGACTGGAAGGTGTGGTCTGCGTATAACCTGTCAGTGCAGGTGTGCTCTCCGGAGCCTAGCGGCAGGTCCCAGTCACTGCAGAGATATCGAAGTGGTCCATTATAAGGAGTGCCTCTCCTGAGTGCGTTAGAGATGAAGATGTCAAGCAATGAGTAAAATTACCCAAGGTTTTGCTTGCCTGTTCCTGTTCTGGTGGTGAATATGTTATTGGAAACTGTCCAAGACAGGCAGTGTAGGAGCAGCAAGAGCCTTACATGTTATCTGTAATCCCAGGGCCGACAGGTGCAGGTCATCTGTGCCAAAGCATCTTGTTTTGTTGACCATGGCATTCAAAGCAGACAGATACTGGATGCTTAGTGGAATGACAGAAGAAGCATAGGCAACTGTTGAAGTGAAACATTCAGTTGTTGTACAGTGGTATCAGTCTGGATGAATGCAGAATGCTTCTCAGGGCTTAGGTGATACCTTCCTGGGCTACAAGACCGGAGAGCTATTGCATGTCCCTGTACATGTAGTCCAGGAAGTTACATCTCAGGGCAGTCACACTAATATAGAGAATGACAGTCAAATTGTACCTGGTGAGGTGTGGCATGTGTGCATACGTTATGTTGTGGATCCTGTTACCCAACAGCCAGATGTAAGTGGCTATCGCCTTGTGTAGCCTGCTGAGTGGGACATCAATATGACCGCCTGCAAAGTCACCTATGACTGGTGTGTTGGGTATGTTATAACACCCTATTGGTTGTAGTTGATGGGCACACATGAGTTTGTGGGCTATAAGTAATTGGTGTTGTGTTTGGTGATGGGGGCTGCCTCTGTTGCCTACACAGAGAGTATGGAGAGGTTCTGCAAATGTCATAGTCATACAATGTGTGGCCTGTGGTGGTGGAGATCTGGTGAGACTATGTGATGAGTGGGGTGTGTTGCAAATGTTTAATGTCCCCACATGAATGTCAGGTTCAGTCTGGGTTGGAGAGAGCATTTCCCCAGCATGGCTACATATGTGCATCTCCCACAGGCTGTAGTGCCGTATGTTGGGAGGTGAGCATTGACTGTGTACATGAGACAATTGCTCTATTGCCTCATGTTTGCCATATTCATCATATAGACAAGCAATAACACTGGCAATTTACACTTGGACATGCCTGTATATTCAACCATGTCTCACAAGATATGTGAGGTACGTTTCTACAACAGTTGTTGTACTGTAAGCAAGCTGGAAATGTAAGGACAAACAGTGTACTTGTAGGAAATGAGTTGGAATGGGTGCTATAGTAATTAGTAGCTCATGAAGTGCTTACATGTTCTGAACAAGTGCTGAGCATGAATATGCAATACAGATAGGGTGTTGGATAATATAAACCCACTGCAACCCACAAGTGGAGACGCCAGTCATAATGGGAGGCACTGCACTATTACCCTGCTGAGTATGGTCTGCAAGTCCATGAACCTTTATCAATGTAGATGTTAGCAGTACAGATGTAGATGACAGTACAGATGATTTTACACTGCATAGCATACCTGTGACAGGTCATAGGACATCATCACCCATACTGTGTTCCAGCTACACTGAGTATACTAGATGTACCTTCGTATGTCATGGGAGTGTTCTACCAGTGGCCTGTTGACAGAAGCAACACTACAAAAGGTGTCTGAGTGACATGTGCATATCGCACCAGTGGCAGCTACAGTAAAACAGGGTTAATGTTTTGTACTCCCCCCTCATTGTAGCCCACACCACACAGACAAATGGGAGGCATCTGCGTATGTAAGGATGTGAATGTCCATAACCTAGGAGCAATAGCTGTCTCAGTGTTGTGGACAACATAGAGAATGGGCTTTGTAGGTGAGGTGCGTGACATATGTGCACAATCTGACAGCTGCTAATAGCATTGTCGCCACTAGGTGAATAACCCTGTACCCATTAACTACCACCTAGGCAGCGGTCAACATTATGGACACTGTGTGTAAGGGATGGTGCTGTGCAGTTCACCTCCCTGAGCTGGTGATGTCTCCAGGCCTATTAGGTAGTCATACGAGGCAACCAAGTCATGACAGGGTGCCATCCCATGGAGATCATTGGACAGGTATACTCAGCACTCAGGTGACCAATATCGGATCACCTATCACCTATAAGGGGTATTGACCATGCGTGGATGGGCGACACCAGCCTTCACAATCCTCACCTCCACTATGCAGCATGCTGGCTACCTTGCATAAAGACATGTGCAACACTGTGATGTTGGACATGCTACACGTACATATCCTGATCTGAAAGACATACGTCATGGACAGACACCTTTCTACTACAAGGATTGCCACATGCTGGACAGATCCCTGTGCCATACATGTTACATACTCCTGCCATGCCATGCAACCCTGTCCATCAAAGCTGCACATGTCATCTCTGTCATACATGGTGCGATGACCGCATGGTAGATGTATCATTAACTGTCTGGATCAGTAATGTGGCACTGATGCACCTGGCGGTGGCAAAATGGCTGTCGGATACAGCTAGAAAACCTCACATCCTATGCCCATACATGGCCCAGGGCATTCACACTACTGCATGACCTTGCCGTATATGCTATAGTTGATAACCATCCCTGTGAACAACGTCCGGCTAGCCATTGTCCCATGTGTATCACATGTGCAACACAGGCGATACGTGGCAGGATGCTGAACTGATGTACAGTGCTGTGTAGATGTATATGGCAAAACACATGCATGTAAAGGTTTCCGTGCGCATGTCTGCATTGTCACTGCTCATGTCCATTAATGCAGTGTATGTGTTGGTATGTGATGTATACACAGCCTCAAGGTCAACAGCATTACTGTGGACACATCCAGGCATGTGCTGATAGGTAAGAACACCAGTACAGGCAAACAGACATGCCCACATCAAGACAGCATTCACATGGAGTATGAGCAATGTAATGAGGTGACACACATATATGGTGATGACATCCAATGTACAACAGGTGTTACATGTGTGTGACACAAACATGTCAGTCGTGTCAGTGTCATGACGATTTGCAAAGATAACTGTTCATATGTACTAGATTTAATACAAATGTATATGCAGCTGTATCTCTGTACATCTCTGTGACACTGTGACCTGTCTCCATCATGTCTTCCAGATAATGCCTTGTTTATGCCTGCCAGCATATAGCCGCCTGGAGGATGATGCCCTCATACCGTACCTCCATGATAACTATGAGGTATTGTTCAGCCATGTGCCACAGCATGCCCAGCAGCGTGACGACCTGTGGCAGGAACTTCGCAGGAGGGTTAATGATGTGGGTGGCCATAACCGCACCTACCAGCAGGTGCGCAGACACTGCATGGACCTGATACAACATGCGAAACAGCGCGCCAATGCAGTCACCAGGGAACAAGGTAGAACAGGTGGTGGGCCACCAACCCAGCCCCCACTCACACCTACCGAGGAACTACTGGCCAGCCTGGGGACACCCTCAGAACAGCATCCACAAACACTAGCTGCCATCGTGGAGGTGGGTGTCTCCCAACCACAGAGCCTGGAGTTGCCTGGTAAGTCACTACTGCACATATAACTATTATATCCCATTTAGTTGCATGTGTCACTGTACAATATGTAATGTAACATCATATGCAAAGTATGTTTACACACATGCTGCGTACTATAGTATGCTACCCTGTGTATGCACACATGTGCATACTTTATGCTATTGTACAGGCGAACATGTTAACATGCACAGTGCACCCTGTAGCTGTCATACAGTCATGGATAATGTTCAAACTGCTGTGTAACCCCTATACAGGTACCTCTAGCATGCCGCACAGACAGCAGTCCACTGCAGGTGAGACAGTTATCAGTATCAGGCATGTTAATGCATAGATCTATTTGCCATGTGGCCAGTTAACACATGTACACATAATGTACGGTCCAGTCACGATATACAGGTCGCATCTGTCATCAATCACACTGGCTACCCATGTGCAATATATACAAACTAAATGAAACACTGACATGAAACCACAGTATCTGTCATTGCTAGATGTGTGGACAGCTGTGCATACAAGGGTGGAGGTGTTGTTCAATGTAGGAATATGTACTATACAATGGAACAACACATGTGTGGTACACAAACAGTACCACACAGTGAGCTGGGATATGGGCAGCCCACAGGATTCACCATTGTGGAATATGCCCCTGCAATGGGTGCACACATTGTGATGTGCCATCTGACATGTCCCAGACATGTAATGTTCCGGCTGCAACATTGTCTCACTATCCCATAATGCATACTCCACATACCAAACATACAACCCTTTGTCTGCATAACCCTGTGGACAGTGACGTATCTGACATCTATGGGTGTATGTCATATGGGACAACACAGACATGTGAGATAGACGGCCATCACACACATCTGGCCAACACATGTTCACACATGGCCATGGAGGATGGCCAGAGACATGTAACAACACACAGTAGATGTGATGTGTATACACCCTGTTGCACATTGTCCACACATGGTCCAACTATAGCCTTTGTTGAATGGTTATATAGTTGATGTGGAACACTGGACATCCTAAAAGCCTGTGCACAGCTTGTGGAGGTGTCACTTAATTCAACCATATAAGATGTGTTGAACATCATGACTGTGTCACAGCATGACAGTAGTCACCTGTATAGCTTCCACAGACATAGACACCACATCAGGCCACAGATATCGTACATTTCCCTTGCTGCTGTTGGTCATCACTGTCAGCCATGCACCTCGTGCGTGTGGTACATAAATGTCATGTGGGACATGGTGTATTGACAAGTCTGCCATGTGTGGACATGGTTGCCAGGTAGTTAAGACATTTTAGTAGTTGTGCAGGGGTGTCATCCGTAGGTTTTCTGGTGACCTGTCACATGACACAGCATGGTTTAGTGTGTATACACCTCAGCGACGTGGGTCACAATCCACAGTATTCATGTAATGTGTATGCACACAGTCATAGCTATGCACTGTATGTGTATTCCACATTGTATAGCAATATAGACGCCTCATGATGCCATACAATGGCACAGTGTCTGTACTTCACACTGTATAGCAATGTAGATGCCTCATACTACCCTTCAATGCTCATGCGCATCTGCTAAAAGTGCATTCTATCTGTAGGGCATACAGACAACACTGCAATGTGATACCCATTACACCGCTGTACATGTGTCAGGACACCACTGTGTCAGACATGTATGCATGTCAGTGCACACGTCAGCAGATTACATGTCATACTACATGTTAATGTCAAGGTCACATCAGCCATGTGTACTGTTAACCTGTGCTGGTCCACATGGTGTATCACAGGGATGCATGCTTACTACCATGATTCTGTGAACTGCATGGCTTCTGATATGACACCTGCTTGCTGTTGTGTGTAACCCAGGGATGTATGCTAACTACCACTATTAATGTCTGAGCTGCATGCCGTCTGCTGTATCACATGCATGCTGCATGCCTTCTGTCAAATCGCATGCATGGTCTGTGTGTGTGTGTGTGTGTGTGTGTGTGTGTGTGTGTGTGTGTGTGTGTGTGTGTCTGTGTGTGTCTGTGCTTGTGTTTTCCCTGTGTGTCTGTGTGTGTGTGTGTGTGTGTGTGTGTGTGTGTGTGTGTGTGTGTGTGTGTGTGTGTGTGTGTGTGTGTGTGTCTGTGTGTGTGTGTGTGTGTGTGTGTGTGTGTGTGTGTGTGTGTGTGTGTGTGTGTGTGTGTGTGTGTGTGCCTGTTTGTGTCTCTGTCTCTGTGTGTGACTCTGTCTCTGTCTCTGTGTGTGTGGTGTGTGTCTGTGTGTGTGGTGTGTGTCTGTGTGTGTGTCTGTCTCTGTCTTTGTCTGTGTCTCTGTTTCTGTGTCTGTGTGTGTGTGTGTGTGTGTGTGTGTGTGTGTGTGTGTGTGTGTGTGTGTGTGTGTGTGTCTCTGTCTCTGTGTGTGTGTGTGTGTCTCTGTCTCTGTGTGTGTGTGTTTGTGTGTGTCTGTGTCTCTGTCTCTGTCTGTGTGTGTGTCTGTGTCTCTGTCTATGTCCGTGTATGTCTCTATTGTAATGTAGAGTCTTTCTTTGCATTCACAGGTGATGTAGGTGCATTTGTGTCTCTGTCTCTATCTGTATGTGTGTGTGTGTGTGTGTGTGTGTCTCTGTCTGTGTCTCTGTTTGTGTCTCTGTCTCTGTCTGTGTCTCTGTCTGTGTGTGTGTGTGTGTCTGTGTCTCTGTCTCTGTCCATGTGTGTGTCTCTATTGTAATGTAGAGTCTTTCTTTGCATTCACAGGTGATGTAGGTGCATTACCCTCCTGCGGTCCATCTGATGTTAGTGTCCCCACAAATTCTAGCAGTGATGAACATATGCTTGAGGTATAGGCAGGGTTGTCAGGGGCTGAATCTGTGTCAATGGTTGCCATCCCAGCTATATCCTCCTCTTCCCCGCACACAGTTCTTATGCCAACACATACCCCATCACCAGTGGCCATAGAGGAAGGACAGTCAGCGTGTGTTAGCTTGGAACAGGAATGTGTGGTGGATACAGAAGGTGTGTTGGTGTCAGTGTAATGACTGCAGATGTGCCACACAGGCATGTGGCCAGTGCTGCTCATAGGAGGACCTCTGGCAGACATGCACCTGCAGGACAGAGCGCAGCAGCTGATGTCACCAGACACATGTTTCAGACTATAATGGCAGCCCAGGCACGTGCTGAATGGCAGAACAGAGAAGGGCAGAGGCTTCAGAGGGCTGCTATCCATTCTTTAAATGACAACATCCAGGAATTGGCAAATGCTCAACAGCAGATTGCTGACGTTCTGGACAGGCGATTGGGTGACATGGTTGGAATTCTTGACCATGGCATGGCAATCCATGAGTGTGAGCTGTCTGTGCTGGAACATCTGGTAGGAGTGAGGCATAGGCCATGTGGACATAGGCCAGCTACACCACCTGGTGCAGGTCAACGTGAACAAGCTACCTCACATACCCGCTGCCATAGTGCCGGTAGCAGTAGCAGTGCAGCTGATGCTGCGCTGTCCACACCAGGACACAGCAGGCCACGTGGATGTGGCCCTTGATGTTCCCAGCAGGGACACGGTTCCAGTGGACATGTGTCATCGGACAGTAGCCAATATGTACCTCTGCCTGGTAGTGCCTGTTCAACCTCTGGCAGGCACAGGTCACGTGGCCGTGGCCGGACACAGTGAGCTGTACATCCTGGTCTGTACAATCTGGAGCTGTCAGTAATACCCCTGTGTAGGCTGGACACATGGCAGAACTGTGTTGACACATACACGCACACAGCAGAAACATCTGTAGGGCACCGCAACACCCACATGCATAACAACCACACATGTCCAATCAGATCACTGGCCCTAACCTACACACATGATGTCATCCACTGGTGCAGCCTATGCCCCTGGCAAGCATTATCACCCTGTGCATATGATGCCTGTGCTGCATCCCTGTTATCCACACCATCGGTGCAGGGACATGCTCATAAGGTCTGATGCACAGGGTGAACAGAATAGTGAGAAGTGTATATTACATTTGTTGTGTACTGTTGACACACACCAGACATAACATGTAGTATAGGTTTAGAATGCATTGTTATATGTTCACAGTATGTGTCTTGGTAACAACAGTAACAGCATGTTGGTAATTATGCCCTGCTTCCTTCCTTAAGGTCTAATTGCATGTGCCATTGCGTTACAGTATTTGCAGTTAGAATGCATTATTGTATGTTCACAGTATGTGTCTTGGTAACAACAGTAACAGCATGTTGGTAATGATGCTCTGCTTCCCTCCTTAAGGTCTAATTGCATGTGCCAATAAGTAGCAGTGTTTGCAGTTTCCCATGTGTAAATGTGGAGTACTCACAGGCATGTATGGCAATACCAGCATGCTATACGTAGCCTCAACCTCACTGTTAGAAAGGCTACCATTCCACAGATGTCCACATATCTACTGATACAGAAGCATGTCAGATGTTTAATAGGCTACAGTGGCTAGAGACGTGACATCCATACCAGGTCACATCACAGGTACAGTGACATGGCGCGAGGGGTTTACACAGCGGTCTGGCTGATGTCAACGATAGAGGCCAGTTGATAGCATGAGGAATCACTGTGTAGCAGTAATACACTGTCACATTACAGGATGATAACACGCACAGACATATACAGAAACACACAATAACATGCCCACACTCACGGGGTCAACGACACTATAACGCACACTCGATAATGTTGAGGTGAGGACCCCTGCCTATGTGGTAATCACCTTCACAGTACTGTGCACCCACTTGACGTGACACAGAGAAGGAACATGTACAGGTAGGCAGTAAGGCTGAGACCGACGGCATCAACAGGGTAGTAGATTGCATCACCATGAGGGGTTAGGGATCCTGTCTGTCCTGTATGGTAGCATACACCCTCACTCCATGCACCAGACAGCCATACACACACACACACACACACACACACACACACACACACACACTGTGGAGACCACAAATGTCATTCACATACAGATAGCTGACACGTGTGTAACAATTGGAATGTATTCCCCATTATACGTGGCATATATGGTCACACAAGCAAAGACACATGGCAGTACTGTGAGTCATACACCTGCTATATGATGATACGTCTGACAGACATGCAGCAGTATTGGCTGCATTATGTGTACTGACGCTACCTTCGGCAATTGTGCTGCTATATGCACACAGGAGGAAGTTAGTGTTACAGGTGTCAAGTGATTTACAGTCAGTGACACCCTGACCGCTGTGTAGGTTGTATGTCTTCACCTTCAAGTAATAGTAACATAGCGTACTGTTTACACATGTTATGGTAGGACAGCTTGTGACACACCTGTATGTTGTCTTCAGCAAACATCCATCTGCAAAGGTGGACCACCACTTTATGTACACACATCCATCCATAACTGATGTACATCCTACCGTACTGTCAGTATTTCACCATATACAGGTGTCAATGATGGGGCTGCATTGCAACTGCATGTTGTAGTTAGACACAGATGAACTGCATACATCAGCTGCTGCACATGCAATGTAACTGAATGCACACCACTACATGTACATGTGTGTTGGTCCTACATTCCTGTCATGTAGCCATGTTTGTATGCATT